>NW_026290943.1:90000-117500 GCF_023373465.1 Oncorhynchus keta | reverse complement strand
GGGAGGAGAGAGTTAGGGTCCCTACAGATGGGCGGAGGAGAGAGTTAGGTTCCCTACAGATGGGAGGAGTAGGAGAGAGTTAGGGTCCCTACAGAGGGGAGGAGGAGAGAGTTAGGGTCCCGCCAGATGGGAGGAGGAGAGAGTTAGGTTGGTGGTCAGTACTGAGTCTAGGTTGGTGGTCAGTACTGAGTCTAGGTTGGTGGTCAGTACTGAGATGGTGGTCAGTACTGAGATGGTGGTCAGTACTGAGTCTAGGTTGGTGGTCAGTACTGAGTCTAGGTTGGTGGTCAGTACTGAGACTAGGTTGGTGGTCAGTACTGAGTCCAGGTTGGTGGTCAGTACTGAGATGGTGGTCAGTACGGTGATGGTGGTCAGTACTGAGTCCAGGTTGGTGGTCAGTACTGAGATGGTGGTCAGTACTGTGATGGTGGTCAGTACTGAGTCTAGGTTGGTGGTCAGTACTGAGTCTAGGTTGGTGGTCAGTACTGAGTCTAGGTTGGTGGTCAGTACTGAGATGGTGGTCAGTACTGAGTCTAGGTTGGTGGTCAGTACTGAGTCTAGGTTGGTGGTCAGTACTGAGTCTAGGATGGTGGTCAGTACTGAGTCTAGGTTGGTGGTCAGTACTGAGTCTAGGTTGGTGGTCAGTACTGAGTCTAGGTTGGTGGTCAGTACTGAGTCTAGGTTGGTGGTCAGTACTGAGTCTAGGTTGGTGGTCAGTACTGAGTCTAGGTTGGTGGTCAGTACTGAGATGGTGGTCAGTACTGAGTCTAGGTTGGTGGTCAGTACTGAGTCTAGGTTGGTGGTCAGTACTGAGTCCAGGTTGGTGGTCAGTACTGAGTCTAGGTTGGTGGTCAGTACTGAGTCTAGGTTGGTGGTCAGTACTGAGTCCAGGTTGGTGGTCAGTACTGAGTCTAGGTTGGTGGTCAGTACTGAGTCTAGGTTGGTGGTCAGTACTGAGTCTAGGTGGTCAGTACTGGTCAGTACTGAGTCTGAGGTTGGTGGTCAGTACTGAGTCTAGGTTGGTGGTCAGTACTGAGTCTAGGTTGGTGGTCAGTACTGAGTCTAGGTTGGTGGTCAGTACTGAGTCCAGGTTGGTGGTCAGTACTGAGTCTAGGTTGGTGGTCAGTACTGAGTCCAGGTTGGTGGTCAGTACTGAGTCCAGGTTGGTGGTCAGTACTGAGTCTAGGTTGGTGGTCAGTACTGAGTCCAGGTTGGTGGTCAGTACTGTGATGGTGGTCAGTAGTGAGTCTAGGATGGTGGTCAGTACTGAGTCTAGGTTGGTGGTCAGTACTGAGTCCAGGTTGGTGGTCAGTACTGAGTCCAGGTTGGTGGTCAGTACTGTGATGGTGGTCAGTACTGAGTCTAGGTTGGTGGTCAGTACTGTGATGGTGGTCAGTACTGCGTCTAGGTTGGTGGTCAGTACTGAGTCTAGGATGGTGGTCAGTACTGAGTCTAGGTTGGTGGTCAGTACTGAGTCTAGGTTGGTGGTCAGTACTGTGATGGTGGTCAGTACTGTGATGGTGGTCAGTACTGAGTCCAGGTTGGTGGTCAGTACTGTGATGGTGGTCAGTACTGTGATGGTGGTCAGTACTGAGTCTAGGTTGGTGGTCAGTACTGAGTCTAGGATGGTGGTCAGTACTGAGTCTAGGTTGGTGGTCAGTACTGAGTCCAGGTTGGTGGTCAGTACTGAGTCTAGGTTGGTGGTCAGTACTGAGTCCAGGTTGGTGGTCAGTACTGAGTCTAGGTTGGTGGTCAGTACTGAGTCTAGGTTGGTGGTCAGTACTGAGTCTAGGTTGGTGGTCAGTACTGAGTCTAGGTTGGTGGTCAGTACTGAGTCTAGGATGGTGGTCAGTACTGAGTCTAGGTTGGTGGTCAGTACTGAGTCTAGGTTGGTGGTCAGTACTGAGTCTAGGTTGGTGGTCAGTACTGAGTCTAGGTTGGTGGTCAGTACTGAGTCTAGGTTGGTGGTCAGTACTGAGTCTAGGATGGTGGTCAGTACTGAGTCTAGGTTGGTGGTCAGTACTGAGTCTAGGTTGGTGGTCAGTACTGAGTCTAGGTTGGTGGTCAGTACTGAGTCCAGGTTGGTGGTCAGTACTGAGTCTAGGTTGGTGGTCAGTACTGAGTCTAGGTTGGTGGTCAGTACTGAGTCCAGGTTGGTGGTCAGTACTGAGTCCAGGTTGGTGGTCAGTACTGTGATGGTGGTCAGTACTGAGTCTAGGTTGGTGGTCAGTACTGTGATGGTGGTCAGTACTGAGTCTAGGTTGGTGGTCAGTACTGAGTCCAGGATGGTGGTCAGTACTGAGTCTAGGTTGGTGGTCAGTACTGAGTCTAGGTTGGTGGTCAGTACTGTGATGGTGGTCAGTACTGTGATGGTGGTCAGTACTGAGTCCAGGTTGGTGGTCAGTACTGTGATGGTGGTCAGTACTGTGATGGTGGTCAGTACTGAGTCTAGGTTGGTGGTCAGTACTGAGTCTAGGATGGTGGTCAGTACTGAGTCTAGGTTGGTGGTCAGTACTGAGTCTAGGATGGTGGTCAGTACTGAGTCTAGGATGGTGGTCAGTACTGAGTCTAGGTTGGTGGTCAGTACTGAGTCTAGGTTGGTGGTCAGTACTGAGTCTAGGTTGGTGGTCAGTACTGAGTCTAGGTTGGTGGTCAGTACTGAGTCTAGGTTGGTGGTCAGTACTGAGTCTAGGTTGGTGGTCAGTACTGAGTCTAGGTTGGTGGTCAGTACTGAGTCTAGGTTGGTGGTCAGTACTGAGTCCAGGTTGGTGGTCAGTACTGAGTCTAGGTTGGTGGTCAGTACTGAGTCTAGGTGGTGGTCAGTACTGAGATGGTGGTGGTCAGTACTGAGTCTAGGTTGGTGGTCAGTACTGAGTCTAGGTTGGTGGTCAGTACTGAGTCTAGGTTGGTGGTCAGTACTGAGTCTAGGTTGGTGGTCAGTACTGAGTCTAGGTTGGTGGTCAGTACTGAGATGGTGGTCAGTACTGAGATGGTGGTCAGTACTGAGATGGTGGTCAGTACTGAGATGGTGGTCAGTACTGAGTCTAGGATGGTGGTCAGTACTGAGTCTAGGATGGTGGTCAGTACTGAGTCTAGGTTAGTGGTCAGTACTGAGTCTAGGTTAGTGGTCAGTACTGAGTCCAGGTTGGTGGTCAGTACTGAGTCTAGGTTGGTGGTCAGTACTGAGATGGTGGTCAGTACTGAGTCTAGGTTGGTGGTCAGTACTGAGTCTAGGTTGGTGGTCAGTACTGAGTCTAGGTTGGTGGTCAGTACTGAGTCTAGGTTGGTGGTCAGTACTGAGTCTAGGTTGGTGGTCAGTACTGAGTCTAGGTTGGTGGTCAGTACTGAGTCTAGGTTAGTGGTCAGTACTGAGTCTAGGTTAGTGGTCAGTACTGAGTCTAGGTTGGTGGTCAGTACTGAGTCTAGGTTGGTGGTCAGTACTGAGATGGTGGTCAGTACTGAGTCTAGGTTGGTGGTCAGTACTGAGTCTAGGTTGGTGGTCAGTACTGAGTCTAGGTTGGTGGTCAGTACTGAGTCTAGGTTGGTGGTCAGTACTGAGTCTAGGTTGGTGGTCAGTACTGAGTCTAGGTTGGTGGTCAGTACTGAGTCTAGGTTGGTGGTCAGTACTGAGTCTAGGTTGGTGGTCAGTACTGAGATGGTGGTCAGTACTGAGTCTAGGTTGGTGGTCAGTACTGAGTCTAGGTTGGTGGTCAGTACTGAGTCTAGGTTGGTGGTCAGTACTGAGTCTAGGTTGGTGGTCAGTACTGAGTCCAGGTTGGTGGTCAGTACTGAGTCTAGGTTGGTGGTCAGTACTGAGTCTAGGTTGGTGGTCAGTACTGAGTCTAGGTTGATGGTCAGTACTGAGTCTAGGTTGGTGGTCAGTACTGAGATGGTGGTCAGTACTGAGTCTAGGTTGGTGGTCAGTACTGAGTCTGGTCAGGTTGATGGTCAGTACTGAGTCCAGGTTGGTGGTCAATACTGAGTCTAGGATGGTGGTCAGTACTGAGTCTAGGTTGGTGGTCAGTACTGAGTCTAGGTTGGTGGTCAGTACTGAGTCTAGGTTAGTGGTCAGTACTGAGTCTAGGATGGTGGTCAGTACTGAGTCTAGGATGGTGGTCAATACTGAGTCTAGGTTGGTGGTCAGTACTGAGATGGTGGTCAGTACTGAGTCTAGGTTGGTGGTCAGTACTGAGTCTAGGTTGGTGGTCAGTACTGAGTCTAGGTTGGTGGTCAGTACTGAGTCTAGGTTGGTGGTCAGTACTGAGTCCAGGTTGGTGGTCAGTACTGAGTCTAGGATGGTGGTCAGTACTGAGTCTAGGTTGGTGGTCAGTACTGAGTCTAGGTTGATGGTCAGTACTGAGTCTAGGTTGGTGGTCAGTACTGAGATGGTGGTCAGTACTGAGTCTAGGTTGGTGGTCAGTACTGAGTCTGGGTTGATGGTCAGTACTGAGTCCAGGTTGGTGGTCAATACTGAGTCTAGGATGGTGGTCAGTACTGAGTCTAGGTTGGTGGTCAGTACTGAGTCTAGGTTGGTGGTCAGTACTGAGTCTAGGTTAGTGGTCAGTACTGAGTCTAGGTTGGTGGTCAGTACTGAGTCTAGGATGGTGGTCAGTACTGAGTCTAGGTTGGTGGTCAGTACTGAGTCTAGGATGGTGGTCAGTACTGAGTCTAGGTTGGTGGTCAGTACTGAGTCTAGGATGGTGGTCAATACTGAGTCTAGGTTGGTGGTCAGTACTGGGATGGTGGTCAGTACTGAGTCTAGGTTGGTGGTCAGTACTGAGTCTAGGTTGGTGGTCAGTACTGAGTCTAGGATGGTGGTCAGTACTGAGTCTAGGTTGGTGGTCAGTACTGAGTCTAGGTTGGTGGTCAGTACTGAGTCTAGGTTGGTGGTCAGTACTGAGTCTAGGTTAGTGGTCAGTACTGAGTCTAGGTTGGTGGTCAGTACTGAGTCTAGGATGGTGGTCAGTACTGAGTCTAGGTTGGTGGTCAGTACTGAGATGGTGGTCAGTACTGAGTCTAGGTTGGTGGTCAGTACTGAGTCTAGGTTGGTGGTCAGTACTGAGTCTAGGTTGGTGGTCAGTACTGAGTCTAGGTTGGTGGTCAGTACTGAGATGGTGGTCAGTACTGAGTCTAGGTTGGTGGTCAGTACTGAGTCTAGGTTGGTGGTCAGTACTGAGTCTAGGTTGGTGGTCAGTACTGAGTCTAGGTTGGTGGTCAGTACTGAGTCCAGGTTGGTGGTCAGTACTGAGTCTAGGTTGGTGGTCAGTACTGAGTCTAGGTTGGTGGTCAGTACTGAGTCTAGGTTGGTGGTCAGTACTGAGTCCAGGTTGGTGGTCAGTACTGAGTCCAGGTTGGTGGTCAGTACTGAGTCTAGGTTGGTGGTCAGTACTGAGTCTAGGTTGGTGGTCAGTACTGAGTCCAGGTTGGTGGTCAGTACTGAGTCTAGGTTGGTGGTCAGTACTGAGTCTAGGTTGGTGGTCAGTACTGAGTCTAGGTTGGTGGTCAGTACTGAGTCTAGGTTGGTGGTCAGTACTGAGATGGTGGTCAGTACTGAGTCTAGGTTGGTGGTCAGTACTGAGTCCAGGTTGGTGGTCAGTACTGAGTCCAGGTTGGTGGTCAGTACTGAGTCTAGGTTGGTGGTCAGTACTGAGTCTAGGTTGGTGGTCAGTACTGAGTCTAGGTTGGTGGTCAGTACTGAGTCTAGGATGGTGGTCAGTACTGAGTCTAGGTTGGTGGTCAGTACTGAGTCTAGGATGGTGGTCAGTACTGAGTCTAGGTTGGTGGTCAGTACTGAGTCTAGGATGGTGGTCAGTACTGAGTCTAGGTTGGTGGTCAGTACTGAGATGGTGGTCAGTACTGAGTCTAGGTTGGTGGTCAGTACTGAGTCTAGGTTGGTGGTCAGTACTGAGTCTAGGATGGTGGTCAGTACTGAGTCTAGGTTGGTGGTCAGTACTGAGTCTAGGTTGGTGGTCAGTACTGAGTCTAGGTTGGTGGTCAGTACTGAGTCTAGGTTAGTGGTCAGTACTGAGTCTAGGTTGGTGGTCAGTACTGAGTCTAGGATGGTGGTCAATACTGAGTCTAGGTTGGTGGTCAGTACTGAGATGGTGGTCAGTACTGAGTCTAGGTTGGTGGTCAGTACTGAGTCTAGGTTGGTGGTCAGTACTGAGTCTAGGATGGTGGTCAATACTGAGTCTAGGTTGGTGGTCAGTACTGAGATGGTGGTCAGTACTGAGTCTAGGTTGGTGGTCAGTACTGAGTCTAGGTTGGTGGTCAGTACTGAGTCCAGGTTGGTGGTCAGTACTGAGTCTAGGTTGGTGGTCAGTACTGAGTCCAGGTTGGTGGTCAGTACTGAGTCTAGGTTGGTGGTCAGTACTGAGTCTAGGTTGGTGGTCAGTACTGAGTCTAGGTTGGTGGTCAGTACTGAGTCCAGGTTGGTGGTCAGTACTGAGTCTAGGTTGGTGGTCAGTACTGAGTCTAGGATGGTGGTCAGTACTGAGTCCAGGTTGGTGGTCAGTACTGAGTCCAGGTTGGTGGTCAGTACTGAGTCTAGGTTGGTGGTCAGTACTGAGTCTAGGTTGGTGGTCAGTACTGAGTCTAGGTTGGTGGTCAGTACTGAGTCTAGGTTGGTGGTCAGTACTGAGATGGTGGTCAGTACTGAGTCTAGGTTGGTGGTCAGTACTGAGTCCAGGTTGGTGGTCAGTACTGAGTCCAGGTTGGTGGTCAGTACTGAGTCTAGGTTGGTGGTCAGTACTGAGTCTAGGTTGGTGGTCAGTACTGAGTCTAGGTTGGTGGTCAGTACTGAGTCTAGGTTGGTGGTCAGTACTGAGTCTAGGTTGGTGGTCAGTACTGAGTCCAGGTTGGTGGTCAGTACTGAGATGGTGGTCAGTACTGAGTCTAGGTTGGTGGTCAGTACTGAGTCCAGGTTGGTGGTCAGTACTGAGATGGTGGTCAGTACTGAGATGGTGGTCAGTACTGAGTCTAGGTTGGTGGTCAGTACTGAGTCTAGGTTGGTGGTCAGTACTGTGATGGTGGTCAGTACTGAGTCTAGGTTGGTGGTCAGTACTGAGTCTAGGTTGGTGGTCAGTACTGAGTCTATGTTGGTGGTCAGTACTGAGTCTAGGTTGGTGGTCAGTACTGAGATGGTGGTCAGTACTGAGTCCAGGTTGGTGGTCAGTACTGAGTCCAGGTTGGTGGTCAGTACTGAGTCTAGGTTGGTGGTCAGTACTGAGTCTAGGTTGGTGGTCAGTACTGAGTCTAGGTTGTACTGTGGTCAGTACTGAGTCTAGGTTGGTGGTCAGTACTGAGTCTAGGTTGGTGGTCAGTACTGAGTCTAGGTTGGTGGTCAGTACTGAGTCTAGGTTGGTGGTCAGTACTGAGTCCAGGTTGGTGGTCAGTACTGAGATGGTGGTCAGTGTGTAATGTGTGTGTGTGTGTGTGTGTAATGTGTGTGTCTTCTCACTGTGTACGGTTGACCTCTGCGTGGGCGACGGCACTGAGGAAAGGCAGGATGTTTCCATAGTGAAGGAACAGACGGACCAATGGGATCGCTGCTTCCTGTTTCTCCCGGCAGACCTCCCCGAGGATATGAGCCGCTGATGCCGAGACCGGCTGGGAGGAAAACACATTAAAACAATCTACAGTACCCTTTACATTAGGTATCTACAGTACCCCCCTTTACATTAGGTATCTACAGTACCCCCCTTTACATTAGGTATCTACAGTACCCTTTACATTAGGTATCTACAGTACCCCCCCTTTTACATTAGGTATCTACAGTACCCTTTACATTAGGTATCTACAGTACCCCCTTTACATTAGGTATCTACAGTACCCCCCTTTACATTAGGTATCTACAGTACCCCCCCTTTACATTAGGTATCTACAGTACCCCCCTTTACATTAGGTATCTACAGTACCCTTTACATTAGGTATCTACAGTACCCCCCCTTTACATTAGGTATCTACAGTACCCTTTACATTAGGTATCTACAGTACCCTTTACATTAGGTATCTACAGTACCCCCCTTTACATTAGATATCTACAGTACCCTTTACATTAGGTATCTACAGTACCCTTTACATTAGGTATCTACAGTACCCTTTACATTAGGTATCTACAGTACCCCCCTTTACATTAGGTATCTACAGTACCCTTTACATTAGGTATCTACAGTACCCTTTACATTAGATATCTACAGTACCCCCTTTACATTAGGTATCTACAGTACCCTTTACATTAGGTATCTACAGTACCCTTTACATTAGGTATCTACAGTACCCTTTACATTAGGTATCTACAGTACCCTTTACATTAGGTATCTACAGTACCCTTTACATTAGGTATCTACAGTACCCCCCTTTACATTAGATATCTACAGTACCCTTTACATTAGGTATCTACAGTACCCTTTACATTAGGTATCTACAGTACCCTTTACATTAGGTATCTACAGTACCCTTTACATTAGGTATCTACAGTACCCCCCTTTACATTAGATATCTACAGTACCCTTTACATTAGGTATCTACAGTACCCTTTACATTAGGTATCTACAGTACCCTTTACATTAGGTATCTACAGTACCCCCCTTTACATTAGATATCTACAGTACCCTTTACATTAGGTATCTACAGTACCCTTTACATTAGGTATCTACAGTACCCTTTACATTAGGTATCTACAGTACCCTTTACATTAGATATCTACAGTACCCTTTACATTAGGTATCTACAGTACCCTTTACATTAGGTATCTACAGTACCCTTTACATTAGGTATCTACAGTACCCTTTACATTAGATATCTACAGTACCCTTTACATTAGGTATCTACAGTACCCCCCTTTACATTAGATATCTACAGTACCCTTTACATTAGGTATCTACAGTACCCTTTACATTAGGTATCTACAGTACCCTTTACATTAGGTATCTACAGTACCCTTTACATTAGGTATCTACAGTACCCTTTACATTAGGTATCTACAGTACCCCCTTTACATTAGGTATCTACAGTACCCTTTACATTAGGTATCTACAGTACCCTTTACATTAGGTATCTACAGTACCCCTTACATTAGGTATCTACAGTACCCTTTACATTAGGTATCTACAGTACCCTTTACATTAGGTATCTACAGTACCCTTTACATTAGGTATCTACAGTACCCTTTACATTAGGTATCTACAGTACCCTTTACATTAGGTATCTACAGTACCCTTTACATTAGGTATCTACAGTACCCCCCTTTACATTAGGTATCTACAGTACCCTTTACATTAGGTATCTACAGTACCCTTTACATTAGGTATCTACAGTACCCTTTACATTAGGTATCTACAGTACCCCCCTTTACATTAGGTATCTACAGTACCCCCCCTTTACATTAGGTATCTACAGTACCCTTTACATTAGGTATCTACAGTACCCTTTACATTAGATATCTACAGTACCCTTTACATTAGGTATCTACAGTACCCTTTACATTAGGTATCTACAGTACCCCCCTTTACATTAGGTATCTACAGTACAGTAGGTATCTACAGTACCCTTTACATTAGATATCTACAGTACAGTACCCTTTACATTAGGTATCCCTTTACATTAGTTATCTACAGTACCCTTTACATTAGATATCTACAGTACCCTTTACATTAGGTATCTACAGTACAGTAGGTATCTACAGTACCCTTTACAGTAGATATCTACAGTACCCTTTACATTAGGTATCTACAGTACCCTTTACATTAGGTATCTACAGTACCCTTTACATTAGGTATCTACAGTACCCCCCTTTACATTAGGTATCTACAGTACCCTTTACATTAGGTATCTACAGTACCCCCCCTTTACATTAGGTATCTACAGTACCCTTTACATTAGATATCTACAGTACCCTTTACATTAGGTATCTACAGTACCCTTTACATTAGGTATCTACAGTACCCTTTACATTAGATATCTACAGTACCCTTTACATTAGGTATCTACAGTACCCTTTACATTAGGTATCTACAGTACCCTTTACATTAGATATCTACAGTACCCTTTACATTAGGTATCTACAGTACCCTTTACATTAGGTATCTACAGTACCCCTTTACATTAGGTATCTACAGTACCCTTTACATTAGATATCTACAGTACCCTTTACATTAGATATCTACAGTACCCTTTACATTAGGTATCTACAGTACCCTTTACATTAGGTATCTACAGTACCCTTTACATTAGGTATCTACAGTACCCTTTACATTAGGTATCTACAGTACCCTTTACATTAGGTATCTACAGTACCCCCCTTTACAGTAGGTATCTACAGTACCCCCCCTTTACAGTAGGTATCTACAGTACCCCCCCTTTACATTAGGTATCTACAGTACCCCCCTTACATTAGGTATCTACAGTACCCTTTACATTAGGTATCTACAGTACCCTTTACATTAGGTATCTACAGTACCCTCCTTTACATTATGTATCTACAGTACCCCCCTTTTACATTAGGTATCTACAGTACCCTCCCTTTACATTAGATATCTACAGTACCCCCCTTTACATTAGGTATCTACAGTACCCCCCTTTACATTAGGTATCTACAGTACCCTTTACATTAGATATCTACAGTACCCTTTACATTAGGTATCTACAGTACCCTTTACATTAGATATCTACAGTACCCTTTACATTAGATATCTACAGTACCCTTTACATTAGATATCTACAGTACCCTTTACATTAGATATCTACAGTACCCTTTACATTAGATATCTACAGTACCCTTTACATTAGATATCTACAGTACCCTTTACATTAGGTATCTACAGTACCCCCCTTTACATTAGGTATCTACAGTACCCCCCTTTACATTAGGTATCTACAGTACCCTTTACATTAGGTATCTACAGTACCCTTTACATTAGGTATCTACAGTACCCTTTACATTAGGTATCTACAGTACCCTTTACATTAGGTATCTACAGTACCCTTTACATTAGGTATCTACAGTACCCCCCCTTTACATTAGGTATCTACAGTACCCCCCTTTACATTAGATATCTACAGTACCCTTTACATTAGGTATCTACAGTACCCTTTACATTAGGTATCTACAGTACCCTTTACATTAGGTATCTACAGTACCCTTTACATTAGATATCTACAGTACCCTTTACATTAGATATCTACAGTACCCTTTACATTAGATATCTACAGTACCCTTTACATTAGATATCTACAGTACCCTTTACATTAGATATCTACAGTACCCTTTACATTAGGTATCTACAGTACCCTTTACATTAGGTATCTACAGTACCCTTTACATTAGGTATCTACAGTACCCCCCTTTACATTAGGTATCTACAGTACCCCCCTTTACATTAGGTATCTACAGTACCCCCCCTTTACATTAGGTATCTACAGTACCCCCCCTTTACATTAGGTATCTACAGTACCCTTTACAGTAGATATCTACAGTACCCTTTACATTAGATATCTACAGTACCCTTTACATTAGATATCTACAGTACCCCCTTTACATTAGGTATCTACAGTACCCCCCTTTACATTAGGTATCTACAGTACCCTTTACATTAGGTATCTACAGTACCCTTTACATTAGGTATCTACAGTACCCCCCTTTACATTAGGTATCTACAGTACCCTTTACATTAGGTATCTACAGTACCCCCCTTTACATTAGGTATCTACAGTACCCCCTTTACATTAGGTATCTACAGTACCCTTTACATTAGGTATCTACAGTACCCCCTTTACATTAGGTATCTACAGTACCCTCCTTTACATTAGGTATCTACAGTACCCCCCTTTACATTAGGTATCTACAGTACCCCCCTTTACATTAGGTATCTACAGTACCCCCTTTACATTAGGTATCTACAGTACCCCCTTTACAGTAGGTATCTACAGTACCCCCCTTTACAGTAGGTATCTACAGTACCCCCCCTTTACATTAGGTATCTACAGTACCCCCTTTACATTAGGTATCTACAGTACCCCCATTACATTAGGTATCTACAGTACCCCCCTTTACATTAGGTATCTACAGTACCCCCCTTTACATTAGGTATCTACAGTACCCCCTTTACATTAGGTATCTACAGTACCCCCTTTACATTAGGTATCTACAGTACCCCCCTTTACATTAGATATCTACAGTACCCCCTTTACATTAGGTATCTACAGTACCCCCTTTACATTAGGTATCTACAGTACCCCCCTTTACATTAGGTATCTACAGTACCCCCTTTACATTAGGTATCTACAGTACCCCCCCCTTTACATTAGGTATCTACAGTACCCCCTTTACATTAGGTATCTACAGTACCCCCTTTACATTAGGTATCTACAGTACCCCCCTTTACATTAGGTATCTACAGTACCCCCTTTACATTAGGTATCTACAGTACCCCCCTTTACATTAGGTATCTACAGTACCCCCCTTTACATTAGGTATCTACAGTACCCCCCTTTACATTAGGTATCTACAGTACCCCTTTACATTAGGTATCTACAGTACCCCCTTTACATTAGGTATCTACAGTACCCTTTACATTAGGTATCTACAGTACCCCCCTTTACATTAGGTATCTACAGTACCCCCTTTACATTAGGTATCTACAGTACCCCATTAGGTATCTACAGTTTACATTAGGTATCTACAGTACCCCCTTTACATTAGGTATCTACAGTACCCCCTTTACATTAGGTATCTACAGTACCCCATTAGGTATCTACAGTTTTTACATTAGGTATCTACAGTACCCCTACAGTTTACATTAGGTATCTACAGTACCCCCTTTACATTAGGTATCTACAGTACCCTACCCTTTACATTAGGTATCTACAGTACCCCCTTTACATTAGGTATCTACAGTACCCTTTACATTAGGTATCTACAGTACCCCCCCCCTTACATTAGGTATCTACAGTACTACCCCTTACATTAGGTATCTACAGTACCCCCTTTACATTAGGTATCTACAGTACCCCCTTTACATTAGGTATCTACAGTACCCCCTTTACATTAGGTATCTACAGTACCCCCATTTACATTAGGTATCTACAGTACCCCTTTACATTAGATATCTACAGTACCCTTTACATTAGGTATCTACAGTACCCCCAGTTTACATTAGGTATCTACAGTACCCTTTACATTAGGTATCTACAGTACCCCCTTTACATTAGGTATCTACAGTACCCTTTACATTAGGTATCTACAGTACCCCCTTTACATTAGGTATCTACAGTACCCCCTTTACATTAGATATCTACAGTACCCCCCTTTACATTAGGTATCTACAGTACCCCCTTTACATTAGGTATCTACAGTACCCCCCTTTACATTAGGTATCTACAGTACCCCCCTTTACATTAGGTATCTACAGTACCCCCCTTTACATTAGGTATCTACAGTACCCCCTTTACATTAGGTATCTACAGTACCCTTTACATTAGGTATCTACAGTACCCCCCTTTACATTAGGTATCTACAGTACCCCCCTTTACATTAGGTATCTACAGTACCCCCTTTACATTAGGTATCTACAGTACCCCCTTTACATTAGGTATCTACAGTACCCCCTTTACATTAGGTATCTACAGTACCCCCTTTACATTAGGTATCTACAGTACCCCCCTTTACATTAGGTATCTACAGTACCCCCTTTACATTAGGTATCTACAGTACCCCCCTTTACATTAGGTATCTACAGTACCCCCTTTACATTAGGTATCTACAGTACCCCCCTTTACATTAGGTATCTACAGTACCCCCCTTTACATTAGGTATCTACAGTACCCCCTTTACATTAGGTATCTACAGTACCCTTTAGGTATCTACAGTACCCTTTACATTAGGTATCTACAGTACCCCCATTTACATTAGGTATCTACAGTACCCCCCTTTACATTAGGTATCTACAGTACCCCCCTTTACATTAGGTATCTACAGTACCCCCTTTACATTAGGTATCTACAGTACCCCCTTTACATTAGGTATCTACAGTACCCCCTTTACATTAGGTATCTACAGTACCTACAGTACCCCCTTTACATTAGGTATCTACAGTACCCTTTACATTTATCTAGTATCTACAGTATCTACAGTACCCTTTACATTAGGTATCTACAGTACCCCCTTTACATTAGATATCTACAGTACCCCCTTTACACAGTACCCTAGATATCTACAGTACCCCCTTTACATTAGGTATCTACAGTACCCCCCTTTACATTAGGTATCTACAGTACCCTTTACATTAGGTATCTACAGTACCCCCCTTTACATTAGGTATCTACAGTACCCTTTACATTAGGTATCTACAGTACCCCCCTTTACATTAGGTATCTACAGTACCCCTTTACATTAGGTATCTACAGTACCCTTTACATTAGGTATCTACAGTACCCCCCCTTTACATTAGGTATCTACAGTACCCCCCCTTTACATTAGGTATCTACAGTACCCCCTTTACATTAGGTATCTACAGTACCCCCTACAGTACCCTTACATTAGGTATCTACAGTACCCCCCTTTACATTAGGTATCTACAGTACCCCCCTTTACATTAGGTATCTACAGTACCCCCCTTTACATTAGGTATCTACAGTACCCCCCTTTACATTAGGTATCTACAGTACCCTACAGTACCCTTTACATTAGGTATCTACAGTACCCCCTTTACATTAGGTATCTACAGTACCCCCTTTACATTAGGTATCTACAGTACCCTTTACATTAGGTATCTACAGTACCCCCTTTACATTAGGTATCTACAGTACCCCCCTTTACATTAGGTATCTACAGTACCCCCTTTACATTAGGTATCTACAGTACCCCCCTTTACATTAGGTATCTACAGTACCCCCCTTTACATTAGGTATCTACAGTACCCCCCTTTACATTAGGTATCTACAGTACCCCCTTTACATTAGGTATCTACAGTACCCCCTTTACATTAGGTATCTACAGTACCCCCCTTTACATTAGGTATCTACAGTACCCTTTACATTAGGTATCTACAGTACCCCCTTTACATTAGGTATCTACAGTACCCCCTTTACATTAGGTATCTACAGTACCCCTACAGTACCCCCCTTTACATTAGGTATCTACAGTACTACCCCCTTTACATTAGGTATCTACAGTACCCCCTTTACATTAGGTATCTACAGTACCCCCCCCTTTACATTAGGTATCTACAGTACCCCCTTTACATTAGGTATCTACAGTACCCCCCCCCTTTACATTAGGTATCTACAGTACCCCCTTTACATTAGGTATCTACAGTACCCCCCTTTTAGGTATTAGGTATCTACAGTACCCTTTACATTAGGTATCTACAGTACCCCCCTTTACATTAGGTATCTACAGTACCCCCCCTTTACATTAGGTATCTACAGTACCCCCTTTACATTAGGTATCTACAGTACCCCCCCCTTTACATTAGGTATCTACAGTACCCCCCCTTTACATTAGGTATCTACAGTACCCCCCTTTACATTAGGTATCTACAGTACCTACAGTACCCCCCCTTTACATTAGGTATCTACAGTACCCCCCTTTACATTAGGTATCTACAGTACCCCCCTTTACATTAGGTATCTACAGTACCCCCTTTACATTAGGTATCTACAGTACCCCCTTACATTAGGTATCTACAGTTTACATTAGGTATCTACAGTACCCCCCTTACATTAGGTATCTACAGTACCCCCTTTACATTAGGTATCTACAGTACCCCCCTTTACATTAGGTATCTACAGTACCCCCCTTTACATTAGGTATCTACAGTACCCCCCTTTACATTAGGTATCTACAGTACCCCCTTTACATTAGGTATCTACAGTACCCCCCTTTACATTAGGTATCTACAGTACCCCCCTTTACATTAGGTATCTACAGTACCCCCCTTTACATTAGGTATCTACAGTACCCCCCTTTACATTAGGTATCTACAGTACCCCCCTTTACATTAGGTATCTACAGTACCCCCTTTACATTAGGTATCTACAGTACCCCCCTTTACATTAGGTATCTACAGTACCCCCCTTTACATTAGGTATCTACAGTACCCCCTTTACATTAGGTATCTACAGTACCCTTTACATTAGGTATCTACAGTACCCCCCTTTACATTAGGTATCTACAGTACCCCCCCTTTACATTAGGTATCTACAGTACCCAGTACCCCCCTTTACATTAGGTATCTACAGTACCCCCTTTACATTAGGTATCTACAGTACCCCCTTTACATTAGGTATCTACAGTACCCCCTTTACATTAGGTATCTACAGTACCCCCCCTTTACATTAGGTATCTACAGTACCCCCCCTTTACATTAGGTATCTACAGTACCCCCTTTACATTAGGTATCTACAGTACCCCCCTTTACATTAGGTATCTACAGTACCCCCCCTTTACATTAGGTATCTACAGTACCCCCTTTACATTAGGTATCTACAGTACCCCCCTTTACATTAGGTATCTACAGTACCCCCCTTTACATTAGGTATCTACAGTACCCCCCTTTACATAGGTATCTACAGTACCCCCCTTTACATTAGGTATCTACAGTACCCCCCCCCTTTACATTAGGTATCTACAGTATTTACATAGGTATCTACAGTACCCCCCTTTACATTAGGTATCTACAGTACCCCCCCTTTACATTAGGTATCTACAGTACCCCCCTTTACATTAGGTATCTACAGTACCCCCTTTACATTAGGTATCTACAGTACCCCCTTTACATTAGGTATCTACAGTATCTACAGTACCCTTTACATTAGGTATCTACAGTACCCCCTTTACATTAGGTATCTACAGTACCCCCTTTACATTAGGTATCTACAGTACCCCCTTTACATTAGGTATCTACAGTACCCCCCTTTACATTAGGTATCTACAGTACCCCCCTTTACATTAGGTATCTACAGTACCCCCTTTACATTAGGTATCTACAGTACCCCCCTTTACATTAGGTATCTACAGTACCCCCCTTTACATTAGGTATCTACAGTACCCCCTTTACATTAGGTATCTACAGTACCCCCTTTACATTAGGTATCTACAGTACCCCCCTTTACATTAGGTATCTACAGTACCCCCCTTTACATTAGGTATCTACAGTACCCCCTTTACATTAGGTATCTACAGTACATTAGGTATCTACAGTACCCCCTTTACATTAGGTATCTACAGTACCCCCCTTTTACATTAGGTATCTACAGTACCCCCTTTACATTAGGTATCTACAGTACCCCCTTTACATTAGGTATCTACAGTACCCCCCTTTACATTAGGTATCTACAGTACCCCCCTTTACATTAGGTATCTACAGTACCCCCTTTACATTAGGTATCTACAGTACCCCCCTTTACATTAGGTATCTACAGTACCCCCCTTTACATTAGGTATCTACAGTACTACCCCCCCTTTACATTAGGTATCTACAGTACCCTTTACATACATTAGGTATCTACAGTACCCCCTTTACATTAGGTATCTACAGTACCCTTTACATTAGGTATCTACAGTACCCCCCTTTACATTAGGTATCTACAGTACCCCCCTTTACATTAGGTATCTACAGTACCCCCTTTACATTAGGTATCTACAGTACCCCCCTTTACATTAGGTATCTACAGTACCCCCTTTACATTAGGTATCTTCAGTACCCCCCCTTACATTAGGTATCTACAGTACCCCCCCTTTACATTAGGTATCTACAGTACCCCCCTTTACATTAGGTATCTACAGTACCCCCTTTACATTAGGTATCTACAGTACCCCCCCTTTACATTAGGTATCTACAGTACCCCCCTTTACATTAGGTATCTACAGTACCCCCCTTTACATTAGGTATCTACAGTACCCCCCTTTACATTAGGTATCTACAGTACCCCCCTTTACATTAGGTATCTACAGTACCCCCCTTTACATTAGGTATCTACAGTACCCCCCCTTTACATTAGGTATCTACAGTACCCCCCTTTACATTAGGTATCTACAGTACCCCCTTTACATTAGGTATCTACAGTACCCCCCTTTACATTAGGTATCTACAGTACCCCCCTTTACATTAGGTATCTACAGTACCCCCCTTTACATTAGGTATCTACAGTACCCCCCTTTACATTAGGTATCTACAGTACCCCCCTTTACATTAGGTATCTACAGTACCCCCCTTTACATTAGGTATCTACAGTACCCCCCTTTACATTAGGTATCTACAGTACCCCCTTACATTAGGTATCTACAGTACCCCCTTTTACATTAGGTATCTACAGTACCCCCTTTACATTAGGTATCTACAGTACCCCCCCCTTTACATTAGGTATCTACAGTACCCCCCTTACATTAGGTATCTACAGTACCCCCCTTTACATTAGGTATCTACAGTACCCCCCTTTACATTAGGTATCTACAGTACCCCATTTACATTAGGTATCTACAGTACCCCCCTTTACATTAGGTATCTACAGTACCCCCTTTACATTAGGTATCTACAGTACCCCCCTTTACATTAGGTATCTACAGTACCCCCTTTACATTAGGTATCTACAGTACCCCCCTTTACATTAGGTATCTACAGTACCCCCTTTACATTAGGTATCTACAGTACCCCATTAGGTATCTTTTTACATTAGGTATCTACAGTACCCCCTTTACATTAGGTATCTACAGTACCCCCCTTTACATTAGGTATCTACAGTACCCCCTTTACATTAGGTATCTACAGTACCCCCCCTTTACATTAGGTATCTACAGTACCCCCTTTACATTAGGTATCTACAGTACCCCCCTTTACATTAGGTATCTACAGTACCCCCCTTTACATTAGGTATCTACAGTACCCCCTTTACATTAGGTATCTACAGTACCCCCCTTTACATTAGGTATCTACAGTTAGGTATCTACAGTACCCCCCTTTACATTAGGTATCTACAGTACCCCCTTTACATTAGGTATCTACAGTACCCCCCTTTACATTAGGTATCTACAGTACCCCCTTTACATTAGGTATCTACAGTACCCCCCTTTACATTAGGTATCTACAGTACCCCCTTTACATTAGGTATCTACAGTACCCCCTTTACATTAGGTATCTACAGTACCCCCTTTACATTAGGTATCTACAGTACCCCCCTTTACATTAGGTATCTACATTTTACATTAGGTATCTACAGTACCCCCCTTTACATTAGGTATCTACAGTACCCCCCTTTACATTAGGTATCTACAGTACCCCCCTTTACATTAGGTATCTACAGTACCCCCTTTACATTAGGTATCTACAGTACCCCCCTTTACATTAGGTATCTACAGTACCCCCTTTACATTAGGTATCTACAGTACCCCCTTTACATTAGGTATCTACAGTACCCCCTTTACATTAGGTATCTACAGTACCCCCTTTACATTAGGTATCTACAGTACCCCCCTTTACATTAGGTATCTACAGTACCCCCTTTACATTAGGTATCTACAGTTAGGTATCTACAGTACCCCCTTTACATTAGGTATCTACAGTACCCCCTTTACATTAGGTATCTACAGTACCCCCTTTACATTAGGTATCTACAGTACCCCCTTTACATTAGGTATCTACAGTACCCCCTTTACATTAGGTATCTACAGTACCCCCTTTACATTAGGTATCTACAGTACCCCCTTTACATTAGGTATCTACAGTACCCCCCTTTACATTAGGTATCTACAGTACCCCCTTTACATTAGGTATCTACAGTACCCCCTCACCTTTACATTAGGTATCTACAGTACCCCCCTCACCTTTACATTAGGTATCTCAGTACCCCCCTCACCTTTTACATTAGGTATCTCCAGTACCCCCTCACCTTTACATTAGGTATCTACAGTACCCCCCTCACCTTTACATTAGGTATCTACAGTACCCCCCTCACCTTTACATTAGGTATCTCCAGTACCCCCCTCACCTTTACATTAGGTATCTACAGTACCCCCCTCACCTTTTTACATTAGGTATCTCAGTACCCCCCTCACCTTTACATTAGGTATCTACAGTACCCCCCTCACCTTTACATTAGGTATCTACAGTACCCCCCCCCCTCACCTTTACATTAGGTATCTACAGTACCCCCTCACCTTTACATTAGGTATCTACAGTACCCCCCTCACCTTTACATTAGGTATCTACAGTACCCCCCCCCACCTTTACATTAGGTATCTACAGTACCCCCCTCACCTTTACATTAGGTATCTACAGTACCCCCCTCACCTTTACATTAGGTATCTACCCCCCCTCACCTTTACATTAGGTATCTACAGTACACCCCTCACCACCTTTACATTAGGTATCTACAGTACACCCCCTCACCTTTACATTAGGTATCTACAGTACCCCCTCACCTTTACATTAGGTATCTACAGTACCCCCTCACCTTTACATTAGGTATCTACAGCACCCCCCCCCCCACCTTTACATTAGGTATCTACAGTACCCCCCTCCTCACCTTTACGTTAGCCGAGGTCAACATCAGGTCTCTCAGAGGGCCGTAGTGGTCAGAGGGGAACACATGGTCCTCAGTGTAAACAATGTTTAAACGAAGAGAACCCAACTCATCCACTTTCACCGGTTTCCCTCCGTTATCCCTGGGCTGCAGAAAGTACCTAGGGAGGAGGGGAGGATGGAGAGAGAGAGAGGAGGGGAGGATGGAGAGAGAGAGAGGAGGGGAGGATGGAGAGAGAGAGAGGAGGGGAGGATGGAGAGAGAGAGAGGAGGGGAGGATGGAGAGAGAGAGAGGAGGGGAGGATGGAGAGAGAGAGGGAGGAGAGGATGGAGAGAGAGAGAGGAGGGGAGGATGGAGAGAGAGAGAGGAGGGGAGGATGGAGAGAGAGAGAGGAGGGGAGGATGGAGAGAGAGAGAGGAGGGGAGGATGGAGAGAGAGAGAGGAGGGGAGGATGGAGAGAGAGAGAGGAGGATGGAGAGAGAGAGGAGGGGAGGATGGAGAGTGAGAGGAGAAGAGGAGGAGAGGATGGAGAGAGAGAGGAGGAGAGGAGGAGAGGATGAAGAGAGAGAGAAGAGGGGAGGATGGAGAGAGAGAGAGAGGAGGATGGAGAGAGAAAGAGAGGAGGGGAGGATGGAGAGAGAGAAGAGGAGAGGAGGAGAGGATGGAGAGAGAGGGAGAGAGAGAGAGAGGAGGATGAGAGAGAGATGAGGAGGGGAGGATGGAGAGAGAGAGGAGGATGGAGAGTGAGAGGAGGAGAGGAGGAGAGGATGGAGAGAGAGAGGAGGATGGAGAGAGAGAGAGAGAGGATGGGAGGATGGAGAGAGAGAGGAGGATGAAGAGAGAGAGAGGAGGATGGAGAGAGAGGAGGGGAGGATGGAGAGAGAGAGAGAGAGAGAGAGAGAGAGAGAGAGAGAGAGAGAGAGAGAGAGAGAGAGAGAGAGAGAGAGAGAGAGAGAGAGAGAGAGAGAGAGGGGGGAGGATGGAGAGAGAGAGGAGGATGGAGAGAGAAAGGAGGAGAGGAGGGGAGGATGAGAGGATGAGAGAGAGAGGAGGATGGAAAGAGAGAGGAGGATGGAGAGAGAGAGAGAGAGAGGAAGATGGAGAGAGTGAGGATGAGAGAAAAGGAGGATGGAGAGAGAGATGATGGGAGTTTGTAGAGAGAGGGGGAGAGGAGGATGGAGAGAGGAGGGAGGACAGAGAGAGAAAGAGAGAGAGAGGAAGGAAGGAAGGAGGGGAGGATGGAGTGAGAGGGGGAGAGGAGGATGGAGAGAGAAAGAGAGAGAGAGGAAGGAAGGAAGGAAGGAAGGAGGGGAGGATGGAGAGAGGAGGGAGGAAGGAAGGTAAGGAGTGAAAAAAGAGAGATACTGTAGATGTTGTCATGTCTCACCATGCGTTGTGGAACCAGACACAGACAGACAGACAGACAGACAGACAGACAGACAGACAGACAGATATCCAACATGTTGTCATGTCTCACCATGCGTCGTGGACCCCAGCCTGTCCCAGGGCCCTCAGAGGAACTCTGACCCCTCCCAGGAACTCATCCCCAAACTTCAGGTTACTGGCATTCCACAGGTCAACCCTGCATACAGAGAGATAGAGTCAGACTCACAACACACACACTCTCTAGTTGTGTGTAGACCTGGCTCTGTGAAACACACACAGACTCACCTCAGAGCCAGCTTGTCAACTCCCTCCTCCTCCACATCAAACTGCCTCTTGGTGTGACTAAGAGGTCGTGTCACCTGTAGGACAGAGACAGAGACAGAGACAGAGACAGAGTTACTTAGAGGCTACAAACTGTCTCTTGGTGTGACTAAGAGGTTGTGTCACCTGCAGGACAGAGACAAAGACAGAGACAGAGACAGACTTACATAGAGGCACCACAGGTAGCCTAGTGGTTAGAGCGTTGGACTAGTAACCGTAAGGTTGCTGGATCGAATCCCTGAGCTGACAAGGTAAAAATCTGTTGTTCTGCCTCTGAGCAAGGCAGTTAACCCACCGTTCCCTGATTAAGGCAGCCCCCCTCGCACCTCTCTGATTCAGAGGGGTTAAATGCCCCCTCGCACCTCTCTGATTCAGAGGGGTTAAATGCCCCCTCGCACCTCTCTGATTCAGAGGGGTTAAATGCCCCCTCGCACCTCTCTGATTCAGAGGGGTTAAATGCCCCCTCGCACCTCTCTGATTCAGAGGGGTTAAATGCCCCCTCGCACCTCTCTGATTCAGAGGGCTTAAATGCCCCCTCGCACCTCTCTGATTCAGAGGGGTTAAATGCCCCCTCGCACCTCTCTGATTCAGAGGGGTTAAATGCCCCCTCGCACCTCTCTGATTCAGAGGGGTTAAATGCCCCCTGCACCTCTCTGATTCAGAGGGGTTAAATGCCCCCTCGCACCTCTCTGATTCAGAGGGGTTAAATGCCCCCTCGCACCTCTCTGATTCAGAGGGGTTAAATGCCCCCTCGCACCTCTCTGATTCAGAGGGGTTAAATGCCCCCTCGCACCTCTCTGATTCAGAGGGGTTAAATGCCCCCTCGCACCTCTCTGATTCAGAGGGGTTAAATGCCCCCTCGCACCTCTCTGATTCAGAGGGGTTAAATGCCCCCTGCACCTCTCTGATTCAGAGGGGTTAAATGCCCCCTCGCACCTCTCTGATTCAGAGGGGTTAAATGCCCCCCTGCACCTCTCTGATTCAGAGGGGTTAAATGCCCCCTCGCACCTCTCTGATTCAGAGGGGTTAAATGCCCCCTCGCACCTCTCTGATTCAGAGGGCTTAAATGCCCCTCGCACCTCTCTGATTCAGAGGGCTTAAATGCCCCCCTCGCACCTCTCTGATTCAGAGGGCTTAAATGCCCCCTCGCACCTCTCTGATTCAGAGGGGTTAAATGCCCCCTCGCACCTCTCTGATTCAGAGACAGATAGCACCAACCTTCCCTCACCTCAAAGTAGACAGACAGCACCAACCTCCCCTCACCTCAAAGTAGACAGATAGCACCAACCTCCCCTCACCTCAAAGTAGACAGACAGCACCAACCTCCCCTCACCTCAAAGTAGACAGATAGCACCAACCTCCCCTCACCTCAAAGTAGACAGACAGCACCAACCTCCCCTCCCCTCACCTCAAAGTAGACAGATAGCACCACCCTCCCCTCCCCTCACCTCACAGTAGACAGATAGCACCAACCTCCCCTCACCTCAAAGTAGACAGATAGCACCAACCTCCCCTCCCCTCACCTCAAAGTAGACAGACAGCACCAACCTCCCCTCACCTCAAAGTAGACAGATAGCACCAACCTCCCCTCACCTCAAAGTAGACAGACAGCACCAACCTCCCCTCCCCTCACCTCAAAGTAGACAGATAGCACCAACCTCCCCTCCCCTCACCTCACAGTAGACAGATAGCACCAACCTCCCCTCACCTCAAAGTAGACAGATAGCACCAACCTCCCCTCACCTCAAAGTAGACAGATAGCACCAACCTCCCCTCCCCTCACCTCAAAGTAGACAGATAGCACCAACCTCCCCTCCCCTCACCTCAAAGTAGACAGACAGCACCAACCTCCCCTCACCTCAAAGTAGACAGACAGCACCAACCTCCCCTCCCCTCACCTCAAAGTAGACAGACAGCACCAACCTCCCCTCACCTCACCTCAAAGTAGACAGATAGCACCAACCTCCCCTCACCTCACAGTAGACAGATAGCACCAACGTAGACAGATAGCACCAACCTTCCCTCCCCTCACCTCACAGTAGACAGATAGCACCAACCTCCCCTCACCTCACAGTAGACAGATAGCACCAACCTCCCCTTACCTCAAAGTAGCCAGATAGCACCAACCTCCCCTCAAAGTAGATAGACAGCACCAACCTCCCCTCCCCTCAAAGTAGACAGACAGCACCAACCTCCCCTCACCTCAAAGTAGACAGACAGCACCAACCTCCCCTCCCCTCAAAGTAGACAGACAGCACCAACCTCCCCTCCCCACCTCAAAAGTAGACAGACAGCACCAACCTCCCCTCACCTCAAAGTAGACAGACAGCACCAACCTCCCCTCCCCTCACCTCAAAGTAGACAGATAGCACCAACCTCCCCTCACCTCAAAGTAGACAGATAGCACCAACCTCCCCTCACCTCAAAGTAGACAGATAGCACCAACCTCCCCTCCCCTCACCTCAAAGTAGACAGATAGCACCAACCTCCCCTCCCCTCAAAGTAGACAGATAGCACCAACCTCCCCTCCCCTCAAAGTAGACAGATAGCACCAACCTCCCCTCACCTCAAAGTAGACAGATAGCACCAACCTCCCCTCCCCTCAAAGTAGACAGATAGCACCAACCTCCCCTCACCTCAAAGTAGACAGACAGCACCAACCTCCCCTCACCTCAAAGTAGACAGATAGCACCAACCTCCCCTCCCCTCACCTCAAAGTAGACAGATAGCACCAACCTCCCCTCACCTCAAAGTAGACAGACAGCACCAACCTCCCCTCCCCTCACCTCAAAGTAGACAGATAGCACCAACCTCCCCTCCCCTCAAAGTAGACAGATAGCACCAACCTCCCCTCCCCTCAAAGTAGACAGATAGCACCAACCTCCCCTCACCTCAAAGTAGACAGACAGCACCAACCTCCCCTCACCTCAAAGTAGACAGACAGCACCAACCTCCCCTCCCCTCACCTCAAAGTAGACAGATAGCACCAACCTCCCCTCACCTCAAAGTAGACAGATAGCACCAACCTCCCCTCCCCTCACCTCAAAGTAGACAGATAGCACCAACCTCCCCTCCCCTCAAAGTAGATAGACAGCACCAACCTCTCCTCCCTCAAAGTAGACAGATAGCACCAACCTCCCCTCCCCTCAAAGTAGACAGATAGCACCAACCTCCCCTCCCCTCAAAGTAGACAGATAGCACCAACCTCCCCTCCCTCAAAGTAGACAGATAGCACCAACCTCCCCTCCCCTCAAAGTAGATAGACAGCACCAACCTCCCCTCACCTCAAAGTAGATAGACAGCACCAACCTCCCCTCCCCTCAAAGTAGACAAACAGCACCAACCTCCCCTCCCCTCAAAGTAGACAGACAGCACCACCCTCCCCTCCCCTCACCTCAAAGTAGACAGATAGCACCAACCTCCCCCCCTCACCTCAAAGTAGACAGATAGCACCAACCTCCCCTCCCCTCACCTCAAAGTAGACACATAGCACCAACCTCCCCTCACCTCACTGTAGACAGATAGCACCAACCTCCCCTCCCCTCACCTCACAGTAGACAGATAGCACCAACCTCCCCTCCCCTCACCTCAAAGTAGACAGATAGCACCAACCTCCCTCCCCTCAAAGTAGACAGACAGCACCAACCTCCCCTCCCCTCAAAGTAGACAGATAGCACCAACCTCCCCCCCTCACCTCAAAGTAGACAGATAGCACCAACCTCCCCCCCACCTCAAAGTAGACAGATAGCACCAACCTCCCCTCCCCTCAAAGTAGACAGATAGCACCAACCTCCTCCCCTCAAAGTAGACAGATAGCACCACCTCCCCCCTCAAAGTAGACAGATAGCACCAACCTCCCCTCCCTCAAAGTAGACAGATAGCACCAACCTCCCTCCCCTCAAAGTAGACAAAGTCCCCTCCCCTCAGACAGATAGCACCAACCTCCCCTCCCTCAAAGTAGACAGATAAAGCACCAACCTCCCCTCCCCTCAAAGTAGACAGATAGCACCAACCTCCCCCCTCCAGATAGCACCAACCTCCCCTCCCCTCAAAGTAGACAGATAGCACCAACCTCCCCCCCTCAAAGTAGACAGATAGCACCAACCTCCTCTCACCTCAAAGTAGAATGTCTCATCAAACTGGGGGTTGTTGGTTTTCCTTTTCACCTTGGTCTTCTTAGCTTCTGATCTGTACAGAGAGAGAGAGAGAGAGAGAGAGAGAGAGAGAGAGAGAGAGAGAGAGAGAGAGAGAGAGAGAGAGAGAGAGAGAGAGAGAGAGAGAGAGAGAGAGAGAGAGAGAGAGAGAGAGAGAGAGAGAGAGAGAGAGAGAGAGAGAGAGAGAGAGAGAGAGAGAGAGAGAGAGAGACAGAGACAGAGACAGAGACAGAGACAGAGACAGAGACAGAGACAGAGAGAGAGAGATTAAACGACTGCCTATCACATAGAAGTCTGATAGATGTAACAGTTGATCGGTGACAGCGGTGTCTCTGTGATCGTTGGCTCTGACCTGGATGGGCCCAGCAGGGAGACCGCAGCGTACGGATCACACTGTCCATTCACGATGGGCAGGCCCTGGCACTCCAACACACTGCAGAGAGAGACTGTTAGTAACACACACACACCACACACACTACACATTACACACACACACGCATACACACACATTACACACACACGCATACACACACATTACACAAACACACACACTACACGCACACATTACACACACACAGAAACACTACACACACATACACTACACACACACACACATACATACACACACACACATTACACATTACACATTACACACACGCACACATTACACACACACACACACACACACACACACACTACACACACACTACACACACACACAGAATGCAATGTCTAAACACTCAGAGTGAGTGTTCCCTCAGAGTGAGGGCTTACTCAGAGTGAGTGTTCCCTCAGAGTGAGTGTTTCCTCAGAGTGAGGGTTTCATCAGAGTGAGTGTTCTCTCAGAGTGAGTGTTCCCTCAGAGTGAGTGTTTCCTCAGAGTGAGTGTTTCCTCAGAGTGAGTGTTCCTCAGAGTGAGTGTTCCCTCAGAGTGAGTGTTTACTCAGAGTGAGTGTTTCCTCAGAGTGAGTGTTCCCTCAGAGTGAGTGCTCCCTCAGAGTGAGTGCTCCCTCAGAGTGAGTATTCCCTCAGAGTGAGTGTTTACTCAGAGTGAGGCTCTATTCAGCTATACAGACTGCTTTGTGGCCACCACCTGTTTAGACCAATCACAGCAGAGCATCT
>NW_026290943.1:62500-87500 GCF_023373465.1 Oncorhynchus keta | reverse complement strand
TAGAACAGAGAATAGGACTCATTCCAATAGAACAGAGAATAGGACTCATTCCAATAGAGAATAGGACTCATTCCTATAGAACAGAGAATAGGACTCATTCCTATAGAACAGAGAATAGGACTCATTCCTATAGAACAGAGAATAGGACTCATTCCAATAGAACAGAGAATAGGACTCATTCCAACAGAACAGAGAATAGGACTCTTTCCAATAGAACAGAGAATAGGACTCATTCCATTAGAACAGAGAATAGGACTCATTCCAATAGAACAGAGAATAGGACTCATTCCAACAGAGAATAGGACTCATTCCAACAGAGAATAGGACTCATTCCAACAGAGAATAGGACTCATTCCATTAGAACAGAGAATAGGACTCATTCCAACAGAGAATAGGACTCATTCCAACAGAACAGAGAATAGGACTCATTCCAACAGAGAAAAGGACTCATTCCAATAGAACAGAGAATAGGACTCATTCCATTAGAACAGAGAATAGGACTCATTCCAATAGAACAGAGAATAGGACTCATTCCAACAGATCAGAGAATAGGACTCATTCCAATAGAACAGAGAATAGGACTCATTCCAACAGAGAATAGGACTCATTCCTATAGAACAGAGAATAGGACTCATTCCTATAGAACAGATAATAGGACTCATTCCAATAGAACAGAGAATAGGACTCATTCCAATAGAACAGAGAATAGGACTCATTCCATTAGAACAGAGAATAGGACTCATTCCATTAGAACAGAGAATAGGACTCATTCCAATAGAACAGAGAATAGGACTCATTCCAATAGAACAGAGAATAGGACTCATTCCAATAGAAGAGATAATAGGACTCATTCCAACAGAGAATAGGACTCATTCCAACAGAGAATAGGACTCATTCCAACAGAGAATAGGACTCATTCCTATAGAACAGAGAATATGACTCATTCCAATAGAACAGAGAATATGACTCATTCCAATAGAACAGAGAATAGGACTCATTCCAACAGAGAATAGGACTCATTCCTATAGAACAGAGAATATGACTCATTCCAATAGAACAGAGAATATGACTCATTCCAATAGAACAGAGAATAGGACTCATTCCAACAGAGAATAGGACTCATTCCTATAGAACAGAGAATAGGACTCATTCCAACAGAGAATAGCACTCATTCCAATAGAACAGAGAATAGGACTCATTCCTATAGAACAGAGAATATGACTCATTCCAATAGAACAGAGAATAGGACTCATTCCAACAGAGAATAGGACTCATTCCTATAGAACAGAGAATAGGACTCATTCCAACAGAGAATAGCACTCATTCCAATAGAACAGAGAATAGGACTCATTCCAACAGAGAATAGCACTCATTCCAACAGAACAGAGAATAGGACTCATTCCAACAGAGAATAGGACTCATTCCAATAGAACAGAGAATGGGACTCATTCCAACAGAGAATGGGACTCATTCCTATAGAACAGAGAATAGGACTCATTCCAACAGAGAATAGCACTCATTCCAATAGAACAGAGAATAGGACTCATTCCAACAGAGAATAGCACTCATTCCAATAGAACAGAGAATAGGACTCATTCCAATAGAACAGAGAATAGGACTCATTCCAATAGAACAGAGAATAGGACTCATTCCAACAGAGAATAGGACTCATTCCAATAGAACAGAGAATAGGACTCATTCCTATAGAACAGAGAATAGGACTCATTCCAACAGAGAATAGGACTCATTCCTATAGAACAGAGAATAGGACTCATTCCAACAGAGAATAGCACTCATTCCAATAGAACAGAGAATAGGACTCATTCCAATAGAACAGAGAATAGGACTCATTCCAATAGAGAATAGGACTCATTCCTATAGAACAGAGAATAGGACTCATTCCTATAGAACAGAGAATAGGACTCATTCCAATAGAACAGAGAATAGGACTCATTCCAACAGAGAATAGGACTCATTCCAATAGAACAGAGAATAGGACTCATTCCAACAGAGAATAGGACTCATTCCAATAGAACAGAGAATAGGACTCATTCCAACAGAGAATAGGACTCATTCCAACAGAGAATAGGACTCATTCCAACAGAGAATAGGACTCATTCCAATAGAACAGAGAATAGGACTCATTCCTATAGAACAGAGAATAGGACTCATTCCTATAGAACAGAGAATATGACTCATTCCAATAGAACAGAGAATATGACTCATTCCAATAGAACAGAGAATAGGACTCATTCCAACAGAGAATAGGACTCATTCCAATAGAACAGAGAATAGGACTCATTCCAACAGAGAATAGGACTCATTCCAACAGAGAATAGGACTCATTCCAATAGAACAGAGAATAGGACTCATTCCTATAGAACAGAGAATAGGACTCATTCCTATAGAACAGAGAATAGGACTCATTCCTATAGAACAGAGAATAGGACTCATTCCAATAGAACAGAGAATAGGACTCATTCCAATAGAACAGAGAATAGGACTCATTCCTATAGAACAGAGAATAGGACTCATTCCAATAGAACAGAGAATAGGACTCATTCCAATAGAACAGAGAATAGGACTCATTCCAATAGAACAGAGAATAGGACTCATTCCAATAGAACAGAGAATAGGACTCATTCCTATAGAACAGAGAATAGGACTCATTCCAATAGAACAGAGAATAGGACTCATTCCAATAGAACAGAGAATAGGACTCATTCCAATAGAACAGAGAATAGGACTCATTCCTATAGAACAGAGAATAGGACTCATTCCTATAGAACAGAGAATAGGACTCATTCCAATAGAACAGAGAATAGGACTCATTCCAATAGAACAGAGAATAGGACTCATTCCTATAGAACAGAGAATAGGACTCATTCCAATAGAACAGAGAATAGGACTCATTCCTATAGAACAGAGAATAGGACTCATTCCAATAGAACAGAGAATAGGACTCATTCCTATAGAACAGAGAATAGGACTCATTCCTATAGAACAGAGAATAGGACTCATTCCTATAGAACAGAGAATAGGACTCATTCCAATAGAACAGAGAATAGGACTCTTTCCTATAGAACAGAGAATAGGACTCATTCCAATAGAACAGAGAATAGGACTCTTTCCTATAGAACAGAGAATAGGACTCTTTCCTATAGAACAGAGAATAGGACTCATTCCAATAGAACAGAGAATAGGACTCATTCCAATAGAACAGAGAATAGGACTCATTCCTATAGAACAGAGAATAGGACTCATTCCAACAGAGAATAGGACTCATTCCTATAGAACAGAGAATAGGACTCATTCCAACAGAGAATAGGACTCATTCCAATAGAACAGAGAATAGGACTCATTCCAACAGAGAATAGGACTCATTCCAACAGAGAATAGGACTCATTCCTATAGAACAGAGAATAGGACTCATTCCTATAGAACAGAGAATAGGACTCATTCCTATAGAACAGAGAATAGGACTCATTCCATTAGAACAGAGAATAGGACTCATTCCTATAGAACAGAGAATAGGACTCATTCCAATAGAACAGAGAATAGGACTCATTCCAATAGAACAGAGAATAGGACTCATTCCAATAGAACAGAGAATAGGACTCATTCCAATAGAACAGAGAATAGGACTCATTCCTATAGAACAGAGAATAGGACTCATTCCAATAGAACAGAGAATAGGACTCATTCCAATAGAACAGAGAATAGGACTCATTCCTATAGAACAGAGAATAGGACTCATTCCAACAGAGAATAGGACTCATTCCAATAGAACAGAGAATAGGACTCATTCCAACAGAGAATAGGACTCATTCCAATAGAACAGAGAATAGGACTCATTCCAACAGAGAATAGGACTCATTCCAACAGAGAATAGGACTCATTCCAACAGAGAATAGGACTCATTCCAATAGAACAGAGAATAGGACTCATTCCTATAGAACAGAGAATAGGACTCATTCCTATAGAACAGAGAATAGGACTCATTCCTATAGAACAGAGAATAGGACTCATTCCAATAGAACAGAGAATATGACTCATTCCAATAGAACAGAGAATAGGACTCATTCCAATAGAGAATAGGACTCATTCCTATAGAACAGAGAATAGGACTCATTCCTATAGAACAGAGAATAGGACTCATTCCAATAGAACAGAGAATAGGACTCATTCCAATAGAGAATAGGACTCATTCCTATAGAACAGAGAATAGGACTCATTCCTATAGAACAGAGAATAGGACTCATTCCAATAGAGAATAGGACTCATTCCAATAGAACAGAGAATAGGACTCATTCCAATAGAACAGAGAATAGGACTCATTCCAATAGAACAGAGAATATGACTCATTCCAATAGAAAAGAGAATAGGACTCATTCCTATAGAACAGAGAATAGGACTCATTCCAATAGAGAATAGGACTCATTCCAATAGAACAGAGAATAGGACTCATTCCATTAGAACAGAGAATAGGACTCATTCCTATAGAACAGAGAATAGGACTCATTCCAATAGAACAGAGAATAGGACTCTTTCCTATAGAACAGAGAATAGGACTCATTCCAATAGAACAGAGAATAGGACTCTTTCCTATAGAACAGAGAATAGGACTCATTCCTATAGAACAGAGAATAGGACTCATTCCAACAGAGAATAGGACTCATTCCAACAGAGAATAGGACTCATTCCTATAGAACAGAGAATAGGACTCATTCCAATAGAACAGAGAATAGGACTCATTCCTATAGAACAGAGAATAGGACTCATTCCTATAGAACAGAGAATAGGACTCTTTCCTATAGAACAGAGAATAGGACTCTTTCCTATAGAACAGAGAATAGGACTCTTTCCTATAGAACAGAGAATAGGACTCATTCCAATAGAGAATAGGACTCATTCCTATAGAACAGAGAATAGGACTCGTTCCTATAGAACAGAGAATAGGACTCATTCCAATAGAGAATAGGACTCATTCCAATAGAACAGAGAATAGGACTCATTCCAATAGAACAGAGAATAGGACTCATTCCAATAGAACAGAGAATAGGACTCATTCCTATAGAACAGAGAATAGGACTCATTCCATTAGAACAGAGAATAGGACTCATTCCAACAGAGAATAGGACTCATTCCAATAGAACAGAGAATAGGACTCATTCCAATAGAACAGAGAATAGGACTCATTCCAATAGAACAGAGAATAGGACTCATTCCAATAGAACAGAGAATAGGACTCATTCCTATAGAACAGAGAATAGGACTCATTCCAATAGAACAGAGAATAGGACTCATTCCTATAGAACAGAGAATAGGACTCATTCCTATATAGAACAGAGAATAGGACTCATTCCAATAGAACAGAGAATAGGACTCATTCCAACAGAGAATAGGACTCATTCCAACAGAGAATAGGACTCATTCCAATAGAACAGAGAATAGGACTCATTCCTATAGAACAGAGAATAGGACTCATTCCTATAGAACAGAGAATAGGACTCATTCCTATAGAACAGAGAATAGGACTCATTCCAATAGAACAGAGAATATGACTCATTCCAATAGAACAGAGAATAGGACTCATTCCAATAGAGAATAGGACTCATTCCTATAGAACAGAGAATAGGACTCATTCCTATAGAACAGAGAATAGGACTCATTCCAATAGAACAGAGAATAGGACTCATTCCAATAGAGAATAGGACTCATTCCTATAGAACAGAGAATAGGACTCATTCCTATAGAACAGAGAATAGGACTCATTCCAATAGAGAATAGGACTCATTCCTATAGAACAGAGAATAGGACTCATTCCAATAGAACAGAGAATAGGACTCATTCCTATAGAACAGAGAATAGGACTCATTCCTATAGAACAGAGAATAGGACTCATTCCAACAGAGAATAGGACTCATTCCAACAGAGAATAGGACTCATTCCAATAGAACAGAGAATAGGACTCATTCCAATAGAACAGAGAATAGGACTCATTCCTATAGAACAGAGAATAGGACTCATTCCAATAGAACAGAGAATAGGACTCATTCCTATAGAACAGAGAATAGGACTCATTCCAATAGAACAGAGAATAGGACTCATTCCTATAGAACAGAGAATAGGACTCATTCCTATAGAACAGAGAATAGGACTCATTCCAACAGAGAATAGGACTCATTCCAACAGAGAATAGGACTCATTCCAATAGAACAGAGAATAGGACTCATTCCTATAGAACAGAGAATAGGACTCATTCCTATAGAACAGAGAATAGGACTCATTCCATTAGAACAGAGAATAGGACTCATTCCTATAGAACAGAGAATAGGACTCATTCCAATAGAACAGAGAATAGGACTCTTTCCTATAGAACAGAGAATAGGACTCATTCCAATAGAACAGAGAATAGGACTCTTTCCTATAGAACAGAGAATAGGACTCATTCCTATAGAACAGAGAATAGGACTCATTCCAACAGAGAATAGGACTCATTCCAACAGAGAATAGGACTCATTCCTATAGAACAGAGAATAGGACTCATTCCAATAGAACAGAGAATAGGACTCTTTCCTATAGAACAGAGAATAGGACTCATTCCAACAGAGAATAGGACTCTTTCCTATAGAACAGAGAATCTCATTCCATAGAACAGAGAATAGGACTCTTTCCTATAGAACAGAGAATAGGACTCATTCCAACAGAGAATAGGACTCATTCCTATAGAACAGAGAATAGGACTCATTCCAACATAGAATAGGAATCTTTTCCACAAACACGCGCCCGTTAACACACATACAAAAACACACAAAAACACACAAAACAACACACTCACATGCGCGCACGCTCACACAGACATCTGTAGAACAGCCGTAGCGTTGTAGCCTGACTGGTCTCAAAGGGGACAGGAATCAGTGAGGTGTGTTGTAGCCTGACCGGTCTCAAAGGGGACAGGAATCACTGAGGTGTGTTGTAGCCTGACCGGTCTCAAAGGGGACAGGAATCAGTGAGGTGTGTTGTAGCCTGACCGGTCTCAAAGGGGACAGGAATCAGTGAGGTGTGTTGTAGCCTGACCGGTCTCAAAGGGGACAGGAATCACTGAGGTGTGTTGTAGCCTGACCGGTCTCAAAGGGGACAGGAATCACTGAGGTGTGTTGTAGCCTGATGTGTCTCAAAGGGGACAGGAATCACTGAGGTGTGTTGTAGCCTGACCGGTCTCAAAGGGGACAGGAATCACTGAGGTGTGTTGTAGCCTGATGTGTCTCAAAGGGGACAGGAATCACTGAGGTGTGTTGTAGCCTGACCGGTCTCAAAGGGGACAGGAATCACTGAGGTGTGTTGTAGCCTGACCGGTCTCAAAGGGGACAGGAATCACTGAGGTGTGTTGTAGCCTGACCGGTCTCAAAGGGGACAGGAATCACTGAGGTGTGTTGTAGCCTGACCGGTCTCAAAGGGGACAGGAATCACTGAGGTGTGTTGTAGCCTGACCGGTCTCAAAGGGGACAGGAATCACTGAGGTGTGTTGTAGCCTGACCGTTTCAAAGGGGACAGGAATCACTGAGGTGTGTTGTAGCCTGACCGGTCTCAAAGGGGACAGGAATCACTGAGGTGTGTTGTAGCCTGACCGGTCTCAAAGGGGACAGGAATCACTGAGGTGTGTTGTAGCCTGACCGGTCTCAAAGGGGACAGGAATCACTGAGGTGTGTTGTAGCCTGACCGGTCTCAAAGGGGACAGGAATCACTGAGGTGTGTTGTAGCCTGACCGGTCTCAAAGGGGACAGGAATCACTGAGGTGTGTTGTAGCCTGACCGGTCTCAAAGGGGACAGGAATCACTGAGGTGTGTTGTAGCCTGACGGTCTCAAAGAGGTGTGTTGTAGCCTGACCGGTCTCAAAGGGGACAGGAATCACTGAGGTGTGTTGTAGCCTGACCGGTCTCAAAGGGGACAGGAATCACTGAGGTGTGTTGTAGCCTGACCGGTCTCAAAGGGGACAGGAATCACTGAGGTGTGTTGTAGCCTGACCGGTCTCAAAGGGGACAGGAATCACTGAGGTGTGTTGTAGCCTGACCGGTCTCAAAGGGGACAGGAATCACTGAGGTGTGTTGTAGCCTGACCGGTCTCAAAGGGGACAGGAATCACTGAGGTGTGTTGTAGCCTGACCGGTCTCAAAGGGGACAGGAATCAAAGGGGACAGGAATGAGGTGTGTTGTAGCCTGACCGGTCTCAAAGGGGACAGGAATCACTGAGGTGTGTTGTAGCCTGACCGGTCTCAAAGGGGACAGGAATCACTGAGGTGTGTTGTAGCCTGACCGGTCTCAAAGGGGACAGGAATCACTGAGGTGTGTTGTAGCCTGACCGGTCTCAAAGGGGACAGGAATCACTGAGGTGTGTTGTAGCCTGACCGGTCACTGAGGTGTGTTGTAGCCTGACCGGTCTCAAAGGGGACAGGAATCACTGAGGTGTGTTGTAGCCTGACCGGTCTCAAAGGGGACAGGAATCACTGAGGTGTGTTGTAGCCTGACCGGTCTCAAAGGGGACAGGAATCACTGAGGTGTGTTGTAGCCTGACCGGTCTCAAAGGGGACAGGAATCACTGAGGTGTGTTGTAGCCTGACCGGTCTCAAAGGGGACAGGAATCACTGAGGTGTGTTGTAGCCTGACCGGTCTCAAAGGGGACAGGAATCAGTGAGGTGTGTTGTAGCCTGACCGGTCTCAAAGGGGACAGGAATCACTGAGGTGTGTTGTAGCCTGACCGGTCTCAAAGGGGACAGGAATCACTGAGGTGTGTTGTAGCCTGACCGGTCTCAAAGGGGACAGGAATCACTGAGGTGTGTTGTAGCCTGACCGGTCTCAAAGGGGACAGGAATCACTGAGGTGTGTTGTCTCAGCCTGACCGGTCTCAAAGGGGACAGGAATCACTGAGGTGTGTTGTAGCCTGACCGGTCTCAAAGGGGACAGGAATCACTGAGGTGTGTTGTAGCCTGACCGGTCTCAAAGGGGACAGGAATCACTGAGGTGTGTTGTAGCCTGATGTGTCTCAAAGGGGACAGGAATCACTGAGGTGTGTTGTAGCCTGACCGGTCTCAAAGGGGACAGGAATCACTGAGGTGTGTTGTAGCCTGACCGGTCTCAAAGGGGACAGGAATCACTGAGGTGTGTTGTAGCCTGACCGGTCTCAAAGGGGACAGGAATCACTGAGGTGTGTTGTAGCCTGACCGGTCTCAAAGGGGACAGGAATCACTGAGGTGTGTTGTAGCCTGACCGGTCTCAAAGGGGACAGGAATCACTGAGGTGTGTTGTAGCCTGACCGGTCTCAAAGGGGACAGGAATCACTGAGGTGTGTTGTAGCCTGACCTCAAAGGTCTCAAAGGGGACAGGAATCACTGAGGTGTGTTGTAGCCTGACCGGTCTCAAAGGGGACAGGAATCACTGAGGTGTGTTGTAGGGTCTCAAAGGGGACAGGAATCACTGAGGTGTGTTGTAGCCTGACCGGTCTCAAAGGGGACAGGAATCACTGAGGTGTGTTGTAGCCTGACCGGTCTCAAAGGGGACAGGAATCACTGAGGTGTGTTGTAGCCTGACCGGTCTCAAAGGGGACAGGAATCACTGAGGTGTGTTGTAGCCTGACCGGTCTCAAAGGGGACAGGAATCACTGAGGTGTGTTGTAGCCTGACAAAGGGGACAGGAATCACTGAGGTGTGTTGTAGCCTGACCGGTCTCAAAGGGGACAGGAATCACTGAGGTGTGTTGTAGCCTGACCGGTCTCAAAGGGGACAGGAATCACTGAGGTGTGTTGTAGCCTGACCGGTCTCAAAGGGGACAGGAATCACTGAGGTGTGTTGTAGCCTGACCGGTCTCAAAGGGGGACAGGAATCACTGGAATCACTGGTGTGTTGTAGCCTGATGGTCTCAAAGGGGACAGGAATCACTGAGGTGTGTTGTAGCCTGACCGGTCTCAAAGGGGACAGGAATCACTGAGGTGTGTTGTAGCCTGACCGGTCTCAAAGGGGACAGGAATCACTGAGGTGTGTTGTAGCCTGACCGGTCTCAAAGGGGACAGGAATCACTGAGGTGTGTTGTAGCCTGACCGGTCTCAAAGGGGACAGGAATCACTGAGGTGTGTTGTAGCCTGACCGGTCTCAAAGGGGACAGGAATCACTGAGGTGTGTTGTAGCCTGACCGGTCTCAAAGGGGACAGGAATCACTGAGGTGTGTTGTAGCCTGACCGGTCTCAAAGGGGACAGGAATCACTGAGGTGTGTTGTAGCCTGACCGGTCTCAAAGGGGACAGGAATCACTGAGGTGTGTTGTAGCCTGACCGGTCTCAAAGGGGACAGGAATCACTGAGGTGTGTTGTAGCCTGACCGGTCTCAAAGGGGACAGGAATCACTGAGGTGTGTTGTAGCCTGACCGGTCTCAAAGGGGACAGGAATCACTGAGGTGTGTTGTAGCCTGACCGGTCTCAAAGGGGACAGGAATCACTGAGGTGTGTTGTAGCCTGACCGGTCTCAAAGGGGACAGGAATCACTGAGGTGTGTTGTAGCCTGACCGGTCTCAAAGGGGACAGGAATCACTGAGGTGTGTTGTAGCCTGACCGGTCTCAAAGGGGACAGGAATCACTGAGGTGTGTTGTAGCCTGACCGGTCTCAAAGGGGACAGGAATCACTGAGGTGTGTTGTCTCAGCCTGAGCCGGTCTCAAAGGGGACAGGAATCACTGAGGTGTGTTGTAGCCTGACCGGTCTCAAAGGGGACAGGAATCACTGAGGTGTGTTGTAGCCTGACCGGTCTCAAAGGGGACAGGAATCACTGAGGTGTGTTGTAGCCTGACCGGTCTCAAAGGGGACAGGAATCACTGAGGTGTGTTGTAGCCTGACCGGTCTCAAAGGGGACAGGAATCACTGAGGTGTGTTGTAGCCTGACCGGTCTCAAAGGGGACAGGAATCACTGAGGTGTGTTGTAGCCTGACCGGTCTCAAAGGGGACAGGAATCACTGAGGTGTGTTGTAGCCTGACCGGTCTCAAAGGGGACAGGAATCACTGAGGTGTGTTGTAGCCTGACCGGTCTCAAAGGGGACAGGAATCACTGAGGTGTGTTGTAGCCTGACCGGTCTCAAAGGGGACAGGAATCACTGAGGTGTGTTGTAGCCTGACCGGTCTCAAAGGGGACAGGAATCAGTGAGGTGTGTTGTAGCCTGACCGGTCTCAAAGGGGACAGGAATCACTGAGGTGTGTTGTAGCCTGACCGGTCTCAAAGGGGACAGGAATCACTGAGGTGTGTTGTAGCCTGACCGGTCTCAAAGGGGACAGGAATCACTGAGGTGTGTTGTAGCCTGACCGGTCTCAAAGGGGACAGGAATCACTGAGGTGTGTTGTAGCCTGACCGGTCTCAAAGGGGACAGGAATCACTGAGGTGTGTTGTAGCCTGACCGGTCTCAAAGGGGACAGGAATCACTGAGGTGTGTTGTAGCCTGACCGGTCTCAAAGGGGACAGGAATCACTGAGGTGTGTTGTAGCCTGATGTGTCTCAAAGGGGACAGGAATCACTGAGGTGTGTTGTAGCCTGACCGGTCTCAAAGGGGACAGGAATCACTGAGGTGTGTTGTAGCCTGACCGGTCTCAAAGGGGACAGGAATCACTGAGGTGTGTTGTAGCCTGACCGGTCTCAAAGGGGACAGGAATCACTGAGGTGTGTTGTAGCCTGACCGGTCTCAAAGGGGACAGGAATCACTGAGGTGTGTTGTAGCCTGACCGGTCTCAAAGGGGACAGGAATCACTGAGGTGTGTTGTAGCCTGACCGGTCTCAAAGGGGACAGGAATCACTGAGGTGTGTTGTAGCCTGACCGGTCTCAAAGGGGACAGGAATCACTGAGGTGTGTTGTAGCCTGACCGGTCTCAAAGGGGACAGGAATCACTGAGGTGTGTTGTAGCCTGACCGGTCTCAAAGGGGACAGGAATCACTGAGGTGTGTTGTAGCCTGACCGGTCTCAAAGGGGAATCAGGAATCACTGAGGTGTGTTGTAGCCTGACCGGTCTCAAAGGGGACAGGAATCACTGAGGTGTGTTGTAGCCTGACCGGTCTCAAAGGGGACAGGAATCACTGAGGTGTGTTGTAGCCTGACCGGTCTCAAAGGGGACAGGAATCACTGAGGTGTGTTGTAGCCTGACCGGTCTCAAAGGGGACAGGAATCACTGAGGTGTGTTGTAGCCTGACCGGTCTCAAAGGGGACAGGAATCACTGAGGTGTGTTGTAGCCTGACCGGTCTCAAAGGGGACAGGAATCACTGAGGTGTGTTGTAGCCTGACCGGTCTCAAAGGGGACAGGAATCACTGAGGTGTGTTGTAGCCTGACCGGTCTCAAAGGGGACAGGAATCACTGAGGTGTGTTGTAGCCTGACCGGTCTCAAAGGGGACAGGAATCACTGAGGTGTGTTGTAGCCTGACCGGTCTCAAAGGGGACAGGAATCACTGAGGTGTGTTGTAGCCTGACTCGGTCTCAAAGGGGACAGGAATCACTGAGGTGTGTTGTAGCCTGACCGGTCTCAAAGGGGACAGGAATCACTGAGGTGTGTTGTAGCCTGACCGGTCTCAAAGGGGACAGGAATCACTGAGGTGTGTTGTAGCCTGACCGGTCTCAAAGGGGACAGGAATCACTGAGGTGTGTTGTAGCCTGACCGGTCTCAAAGGGGACAGGAATCACTGAGGTGTGTTGTAGCCTGACCGGTCTCAAAGGGGACAGGAATCACTGAGGTGTGTTGTAGCCTGACCGGTCTCAAAGGGGACAGGAATCACTGAGGTGTGTTGTAGCCTGACCGGTCTCAAAGGGACAGGAATCACTGAGGTGTGTTGTAGCCTGACCGGTCTCAAAGGGGACAGGAATCACTGAGGTGTGTTGTAGCCTGACTCAAAGGTCTCAAAGGGGACAGGAATCACTGAGGTGTGTTGTAGCCTGACCGGTCTCAAAGGGGACAGGAATCACTGAGGTGTGTTGTAGCCTGACCGGTCTCAAAGGGGACAGGAATCACTGAGGTGTGTTGTAGCCTGACCGGTCTCAAAGGGGACAGGAATCACTGAGGTGTGTTGTAGCCTGACCGGTCTCAAAGGGGACAGGAATCACTGAGGTGTGTTGTAGCCTGACCGGTCTCAAAGGGGACAGGAATCACTGAGGTGTGTTGTAGCCTGACCGGTCTCAAAGGGGACAGGAATCACTGAGGTGTGTTGTAGCCTGACCGGTCTCAAAGGGGACAGGAATCACTGAGGTGTGTTGTAGCCTGACCGGTCTCAAAGGGGACAGGAATCACTGAGGTGTGTTGTAGCCTGACCGGTCTCAAAGGGGACAGGAATCACTGAGGTGTGTTGTAGCCTGACCGGTCTCAAAGGGGACAGGAATCACTGAGGTGTGTTGTAGCCTGACCGGTCTCAAAGGGGACAGGAATCACTGGGTGTGTTGTACAGGAATCACTGAGGTGTGTTGTAGCCTGACCGGTCTCAAAGGGGACAGGAATCACTGAGGTGTGTTGTAGCCTGACCGGTCTCAAAGGGGACAGGAATCACTGAGGTGTGTTGTAGCCTGACCGGTCTCAAAGGGGACAGGAATCACTGAGGTGTGTTGTAGCCTGACCGGTCTCAAAGGGGACAGGAATCACTGAGGTGTGTTGTAGCCTGACCGGTCTCAAAGGGGACAGGAATCACTGAGGTGTGTTGTAGCCTGACCGGTCTCAAAGGGGACAGGAATCACTGAGGTGTGTTGTAGCCTGACCGGTCTCAAAGGGGACAGGAATCACTGAGGTGTGTTGTAGCCTGACCGGTCTCAAAGGACAGGAATCACTGAGGTGTGTTGTAGCCTGACCGGTCTCAAAGGGGACAGGAATCACTGAGGTGTGTTGTAGCCTGACCGGTCTCAAAGGGGACAGGAATCACTGAGGTGTGTTGTAGCCTGACCGGTCTCAAAGGGGACAGGAATCACTGAGGTGTGTTGTAGCCTGACCGGTCTCAAAGGGGACAGGAATCACTGAGGTGTGTTGTAGCCTGACCGGTCTCAAAGGGGACAGGAATCACTGAATCACTGAAAGGTGTGAGGTGTGTTGTAGCCTGACCGGTCTCAAAGGGGACAGGAATCACTGAGGTGTGTTGTAGCCTGACCGGTCTCAAAGGGGACAGGAATCACTGAGGTGTGTTGTAGCCTGACCGGTCTCAAAGGGGACAGGAATCACTGAGGTGTGTTGTAGCCTGACCGGTCTCAAAGGGGACAGGAATCACTGAGGTGTGTTGTAGCCTGACCGGTCTCAAAGGGGACAGGAATCACTGAGGTGTGTTGTAGCCTGACCGGTCTCAAAGGGGACAGGAATCACTGAGGTGTGTTGTAGCCTGACCGGTCTCAAAGGGGACAGGAATCACTGAGGTGTGTTGTAGCCTGACCGGTCTCAAAGGGGACAGGAATCACTGAGGTGTGTTGTAGCCTGACCGGTCTCAAAGGGGACAGGAATCACTGAGGTGTGTTGTAGCCTGACCGGTCTCAAAGGGGAATCACTGAGGAATCTCAAGGGGACAGGAATCACTGAGGTGTGTTGTAGCCTGACCGGTCTCAAAGGGGACAGGAATCACTGAGGTGTGTTGTAGCCTGACCGGTCTCAAAGGGGACAGGAATCACTGAGGTGTGTTGTAGCCTGACCGGTCTCAAAGGGGACAGGAATCACTGAGGTGTGTTGTAGCCTGACCGGTCTCAAAGGGGACAGGAATCACTGAGGTGTGTTGTAGCCTGACCGGTCTCAAAGGGGACAGGAATCACTGAGGTGTGTTGTAGCCTGACCGGTCTCAAAGGGGACAGGAATCACTGAGGTGTGTTGTAGCCTGACCGGTCTCAAAGGGGACAGGAATCACTGAGGTGTGTTGTAGCCTGACCGGTCTCAAAGGGGACAGGAATCACTGAGGTGTGTTGTAGCCTGACCGGTCTCAAAGGGGACAGGAATCACTGAGGTGTGTTGTAGCCTGACCGGTCTCAAAGGGGACAGGAATCACTGAGGTGTGTTGTAGCCTGACCGGTCTCAAAGGGGACAGGAATCACTGAGGTGTGTTGTAGCCTGACCGGTCTCAAAGGGGACAGGAATCACTGAGGTGTGTTGTAGCCTGACCGGTCTCAAAGGGGACAGGAATCACTGAGGTGTGTTGTAGCCTGACCGGTCTCAAAGGGGACAGGAATCACTGAGGTGTGTTGTAGCCTGACCGGTCTCAAAGGGGACAGGAATCACTGAGGTGTGTTGTAGCCTGACCGGTCTCAAAGGGGACAGGAATCACTGAGGTGTGTTGTAGCCTGACCGGTCTCAAAGGGGACAGGAATCACTGAGGTGTGTTGTAGCCTGACCGGTCTCAAAGGGGACAGGAATCACTGAGGTGTGTTGTAGCCTGACCGGTCTCAAAGGGGACAGGAATCACTGAGGTGTGTTGTAGCCTGACCGGTCTCAAAGGGGACAGGAATCACTGAGGTGTGTTGTAGCCTGACCGGTCTCAAAGGGGACAGGAATCACTGAGGTGTGTTGTAGCCTGACCGGTCTCAAAGGGGACAGGAATCACTGAGGTGTGTTGTGAGCCTGAGGTGTGTTGTACCGGTCTCAAAGGGGACAGGAATCACTGAGGTGTGTTGTAGCCTGACCGGTCTCAAAGGGGACAGGAATCACTGAGGTGTGTTGTAGCCTGACCGGTCTCAAAGGGGACAGGAATCACTGAGGTGTGTTGTAGCCTGACCGGTCTCAAAGGGGACAGGAATCACTGAGGTGTGTTGTAGCCTGACCGGTCTCAAAGGGGACAGGAATCACTGAGGTGTGTTGTAGCCTGACCGGTCTCAAAGGGGACAGGAATCACTGAGGTGTGTTGTAGCCTGACCGGTCTCAAAGGGGACAGGAATCACTGAGGTGTGTTGTAGCCTGACCGGTCTCAAAGGGGACAGGAATCACTGAGGTGTGTTGTAGCCTGACCGGTCTCAAAGGGGACAGGAATCACTGAGGTGTGTTGTAGCCTGACCGGTCTCAAAGGGGACAGGAATCACTGAGGTGTGTTGTAGCCTGACCGGTCTCAAAGGGGACAGGAATCACTGAGGTGTGTTGTAGCCTGACCGGTCTCAAAGGGGACAGGAATCACTGAGGTGTGTTGTAGCCTGACCGGTCTCAAAGGGGACAGGAATCACTGAGGTGTGTTGTAGCCTGACCGGTCTCAAAGGGGACAGGAATCACTGAGGTGTGTTGTAGCCTGACCGGTCTCAAAGGGGACAGGAATCACTGAGGTGTGTTGTAGCCTGACCGGTCTCAAAGGGGACAGGAATCACTGAGGTGTGTTGTAGCCTGACCGGTCTCAAAGGGGACAGGAATCACTGAGGTGTGTTGTAGCCTGACCGGTCTCAAAGGGGACAGGAATCACTGAGGTGTGTTGTAGCCTGACCGGTCTCAAAGGGGACAGGAATCACTGAGGTGTGTTGTAGCCTGACCGGTCTCAAAGGGGACAGGAATCACTGAGGTGTGTTGTAGCCTGACCGGTCTCAAAGGGGACAGGAATCACTGAGGTGTGTTGTAGCCTGACCGGTCTCAAAGGGGACAGGAATCACTGAGGTGTGTTGTAGCCTGACCGGTCTCAAAGGGGACAGGAATCACTGAGGTGTGTTGTAGCCTGACCGGTCTCAAAGGGGACAGGAATCACTGAGGTGTGTTGTAGCCTGACCGGTCTCAAAGGGGACAGGAATCACTGAGGTGTGTTGTAGCCTGACCGGTCTCAAAGGGGACAGGAATCACTGAGGTGTGTTGTAGCCTGACCGGTCTCAAAGGGGACAGGAATCACTGAGGTGTGTTGTAGCCTGACCGGTCTCAAAGGGGACAGGAATCAGTGAGGTGTGTTGTGAGCTCAAAGGGGACAGGAATCACTGAGGTGTGTTGTAGCCTGACCGTCTCAAAGGGGACAGGAATCACTGAGGTGTGTTGTAGCCTGACCGGTCTCAAAGGGGACAGGAATCACTGAGGTGTGTTGTAGCCTGACCGGTCTCAAAGGGGACAGGAATCACTGAGGTGTGTTGTAGCCTGACCGGTCTCAAAGGGGACAGGAATCACTGAGGTGTGTTGTAGCCTGACCGGTCTCAAAGGGGACAGGAATCACTGAGGTGTGTTGTAGCCTGACCGGTCTCAAAGGGGACAGGAATCACTGAGGTGTGTTGTAGCCTGACCGGTCTCAAAGGGGACAGGAATCACTGAGGTGTGTTGTAGCCTGACCGGTCTCAAAGGGGACAGGAATCACTGAGGTGTGTTGTAGCCTGACCGGTCTCAAAGGGGACAGGAATCACTGAGGTGTGTTGTAGCCTGACCGGTCTCAAAGGGGACAGGAATCACTGAGGTGTGTTGTAGCCTGACCGGTCTCAAAGGGGACAGGAATCACTGAGGTGTGTTGTAGCCTGACCGGTCTCAAAGGGGACAGGAATCACTGAGGTGTGTTGTAGCCACTGATGCCTGTCTCAAAGGGGACAGGAATCACTGAGGTGTGTTGTAGCCTGACCGGTCTCAAAGGGGACAGGAATCACTGAGGTGTGTTGTAGCCTGACCGGTCTCAAAGGGGACAGGAATCACTGAGGTGTGTTGTAGCCTGACCGGTCTCAAAGGGGACAGGAATCACTGAGGTGTGTTGTAGCCTGACCGGTCTCAAAGGGGACAGGAATCACTGAGGTGTGTTGTAGCCTGACCGGTCTCAAAGGGGACAGGAATCACTGAGGTGTGTTGTAGCCTGACCGGTCTCAAAGGGGACAGGAATCACTGAGGTGTGTTGTAGCCTGACCGGTCTCAAAGGGGACAGGAATCACTGAGGTGTGTTGTAGCCTGACCGGTCTCAAAGGGGACAGGAATCACTGAGGTGTGTTGTAGCCTGACCGGTCTCAAAGGGGACAGGAATCACTGAGGTGTGTTGTAGCCTGACCGGTCTCAAAGGGGACAGGAATCACTGAGGTGTGTTGTAGCCTGACCGGTCTCAAAGGGGACAGGAATCACTGAGGTGTGTTGTAGCCTGACCGGTCTCAAAGGGGACAGGAATCACTGAGGTGTGTTGTAGCCTGACCGGTCTCAAAGGGGACAGGAATCACTGAGGTGTGTTGTTGTCTCAGCCTGACCGGTCTCAAAGGGGACAGGAATCACTGAGGTGTGTTGTAGCCTGACCGGTCTCAAAGGGGACAGGAATCACTGAGGTGTGTTGTAGCCTGACCGGTCTCAAAGGGGACAGGAATCACTGAGGTGTGTTGTAGCCTGATGCGGTCTCAAAGGGGACAGGAATCACTGAGGTGTGTTGTAGCCTGACCGGTCTCAAAGGGGACAGGAATCAGGAGGTGTGTTGTAGCCTGACCGGTCTCAAAGGGGACAGGAATCACTGAGGTGTGTTGTAGCCTGACCGGTCTCAAAGGGGACAGGAATCACTGAGGTGTGTTGTAGCCTGACCGGTCTCAAAGGGGACAGGAATCACTGAGGTGTGTTGTAGCCTGCTCAAAGGGGACAGGAATCACTGAGGTGTGTTGTAGCCTGACCGGTCTCAAAGGGGACAGGAATCACTGAGGTGTGTTGTAGCCTGACCGGTCTCAAAGGGGACAGGAATCACTGAGGTGTGTTGTAGCCTGACCGGTCTCAAAGGGGACAGGAATCACTGAGGTGTGTTGTAGCCTGACCGGTCTCAAAGGGGACAGGAATCACTGAGGTGTGTTGTAGCCTGACCGGTCTCAAAGGGGACAGGAATCACTGAGGTGTGTTGTAGCCTGACCGGTCTCAAAGGGGACAGGAATCACTGAGGTGTGTTGTAGCCTGACCGGTCTCAAAGGGGACAGGAATCACTGAGGTGTGTTGTAGCCTGACCGGTCTCAAAGGGGACAGGAATCACTGAGGTGTGTTGTAGCCTGACCGGTCTCAAAGGGGACAGGAATCACTGAGGTGTGTTGTAGCCTGACCGGTCTCAAAGGGGACAGGAATCACTGAGGTGTGTTGTAGCCTGACCGGTCTCAAAGGGGACAGGAATCACTGAGGTGTGTTGTAGCCTGACCGGTCTCAAAGGGGACAGGAATCACTGAGGTGTGTTGTAGCCTGACCGGTCTCAAAGGGGACAGGAATCACTGAGGTGTGTTGTAGCCTGACCGGTCTCAAAGGGGACAGGAATCACTGAGGTGTGTTGTAGCCTGACCGGTCTCAAAGGGGACAGGAATCACTGGAGGTGTGTTGGTGTGTTGTAGCCTGACCGGTCTCAAAGGGGACAGGAATCACTGAGGTGTGTTGTAGCCTGACCGGTCTCAAAGGGGACAGGAATCACTGAGGTGTGTTGTAGCCTGACCGGTCTCAAAGGGGACAGGAATCACTGAGGTGTGTTGTAGCCTGACCGGTCTCAAAGGGGACAGGAATCACTGAGGTGTGTTGTAGCCTGACCGGTCTCAAAGGGGACAGGAATCACTGAGGTGTGTTGTAGCCTGACCGGTCTCAAAGGGGACAGGAATCACTGAGGTGTGTTGTAGCCTGACCGGTCTCAAAGGGGACAGGAATCACTGAGGTGTGTTGTAGCCTGACCGGTCTCAAAGGGGACAGGAATCACTGAGGTGTGTTGTAGCCTGACCGGTCTCAAAGGGGACAGGAATCACTGAGGTGTGTTGTAAAGCAGGAATCACTGAGGTGTGTCTCAAAGGGGACAGGAATCACTGAGGTGTGTTGTAGCCTGACCGGTCTCAAAGGGGACAGGAATCACTGAGGTGTGTTGTCTCAGCCTGACCGGTCTCAAAGGGGACAGGAATCACTGAGGTGTGTTGTAGCCTGACCGGTCTCAAAGGGGACAGGAATCACTGAGGTGTGTTGTAGCCTGACCGGTCTCAAAGGGGACAGGAATCACTGAGGTGTGTTGTAGCCTGACCGGTCTCAAAGGGGACAGGAATCACTGAGGTGTGTTGTAGCCTGACCGGTCTCAAAGGGGACAGGAATCACTGAGGTGTGTTGTAGCCTGACCGGTCTCAAAGGGGACAGGAATCACTGAGGTGTGTTGTAGCCTGACCGGTCTCAAAGGGGACAGGAATCACTGAGGTGTGTTGTAGCCTGACCGGTCTCAAAGGGGACAGGAATCACTGAGGTGTGTTGTAGCCTGACCGGTCTCAAAGGGGACAGGAATCACTGAGGTGTGTTGTAGCCTGACCGGTCTCAAAGGGGACAGGAATCACTGAGGTGTGTTGTAGCCTGATGTGTCTCAAAGGGGACAGGAATCACTGAGGTGTGTTGTAGCCTGACCGGTCTCAAAGGGGACAGGAATCACTGAGGTGTGTTGTAGCCTGACCGGTCTCAAAGGGGACAGGAATCAGTGAGGTGTGTTGTAGCCTGACCTCAAAGGGACAGGTCTCAAAGGGGGACAGGAATCACTGAGGTGTGTTGTAGCCTGACCGGTCTCAAAGGGGACAGGAATCACTGAGGTGTGTTGTAGCCTGACCGGTCTCAAAGGGGACAGGAATCACTGAGGTGTGTTGTAGCCTGACCGGTCTCAAAGGGGACAGGAATCACTGAGGTGTGTTGTAGCCTGACCGGTCTCAAAGGGGACAGGAATCACTGAGGTGTGTTGTAGCCTGACCGGTCTCAAAGGGGACAGGAATCACTGAGGTGTGTTGTAGCCTGACCGGTCTCAAAGGGGACAGGAATCACTGAGGTGTGTTGTAGCCTGACCGGTCTCAAAGGGGACAGGAATCACTGAGGTGTGTTGTAGCCTGACCGGTCTCAAAGGGGACAGGAATCACTGAGGTGTGTTGTAGCCTGACCGGTCTCAAAGGGGACAGGAATCACTGAGGTGTGTTGTAGCCTGACCGGTCTCAAAGGGGACAGGAATCACTGAGGTGTGTTGTAGCCTGACCGGTCTCAAAGGGGACAGGAATCACTGAGGTGTGTTGTAGCCTGACTGGTCTCAAAGGGGACAGGAATCACTGAGGTGTGTTGTAGCCTGACCGGTCTCAAAGGGGACAGGAATCACTGAGGTGTGTTGTAGCCTGACCGGTCTCAAAGGGGACAGGAATCACTGAGGTGTGTTGTAGCCTGACCGGTCTCAAAGGGGACAGGAATCACTGAGGTGTGTTGTAGCCTGACCAGTCTCAAAGGGGACAGGAATCACTGAGGTGTGTTGTAGCCTGACCGGTCTCAAAGGGGACAGGAATCACTGAGGTGTGTTGTAGCCTGACCGGTCTCAACAGGGGACAGGAATCACTGAGGTGTGTTGTAGCCTGACTGGTCTCAAAGGGGACAGGAATCACTGAGGTGTGTTGTAGCCTGACCGGTCTCAAAGGGGACAGGAATCACTGAGGTGTGTTGTAGCCTGACCGGTCTCAAAGGGGACAGGAATCACTGAGGTGTGTTGTAGCCTGATGTGTCTCAAAGGGGACAGGAATCACTGAGGTGTGTTGTCTCAGCAGGAATCACTGAGGTGTGTTGTAGCCTGACCGGTCTCAAAGGGGACAGGAATCACTGAGGTGTGTTGTAGCCTGACCGGTCTCAAAGGGGACAGGAATCACTGAGGTGTGTTGTAGCCTGATGTGTCTCAAAGGGGACAGGAATCACTGAGGTGTGTTGTAGCCTGACCGGTCTCAAAGGGGACAGGAATCACTGAGGTGTGTTGTAGCCTGACCGGTCTCAAAGGGGACAGGAATCACTGAGGTGTGTTGTAGCCTGATGCGTCTCAAAGGGGACAGGAATCACTGAGGTGTGTTGTAGCCTGACTGGTCTCAAAGGGGACAGGAATCACTGAGGTGTGTTGTAGCCTGACCGGTCTCAAAGGGGACAGGAATCACTGAGGTGTGTTGTAGCCTGACCGGTCTCAAAGGGGACAGGAATCACTGAGGTGTGTTGTAGCCTGACCGGTCTCAAAGGGGACAGGAATCAGTGAGGTGTGTTGTAGCCTGACCGGTCTCAAAGGGGACAGGAATCACTGAGGTGTGTTGTAGCCTGACCGGTCTCAAAGGGGACAGGAATCACTGAGGTGTGTTGTAGCCTGACCGGTCTCAAAGGGGACAGGAATCACTGAGGTGTGTTGTAGCCTGACCGGTCTCAAAGGGGACAGGAATCACTGAGGTGTGTTGTAGCCTGACCGGTCTCAAAGGGGACAGGAATCACTGAGGTGTGTTGTAGCCTGACTCAAAGGGACAGGTCTGTGTTGTAGCCTGAAAAGGGGACAGGAATCACTGAGGTGTGTTGTAGCCTGACCGGTCTCAAAGGGGACAGGAATCACTGAGGTGTGTTGTAGCCTGACCGGTCTCAAAGGGGACAGGAATCACTGAGGTGTGTTGTAGCCTGACCGGTCTCAAAGGGGACAGGAATCACTGAGGTGTGTTGTAGCCTGACCGGTCTCAAAGGGGACAGGAATCACTGAGGTGTGTTGTAGCCTGACCGGTCTCAAAGGGGACAGGAATCACTGAGGTGTGTTGTAGCCTGACCGGTCTCAAAGGGGACAGGAATCACTGAGGTGTGTTGTAGCCTGACCGGTCTCAAAGGGGACAGGAATCACTGAGGTGTGTTGTAGCCTGACCGGTCTCAAAGGGGACAGGAATCACTGAGGTGTGTTGTAGCCTGACCGGTCTCAAAGGGGACAGGAATCACTGAGGTGTGTTGTAGCCTGACCGGTCTCAAAGGGGACAGGAATCACTGAGGTGTGTTGTAGCCTGACCGGTCTCAAAGGGGACAGGAATCACTGAGGTGTGTTGTAGCCTGACCGGTCTCAAAGGGGACAGGAATCACTGAGGTGTGTTGTAGCCTGACCGGTCTCAAAGGGGACAGGAATCACTGAGGTGTGTTGTAGCCTGACCGGTCTCAAAGGGGACAGGAATCACTGAGGTGTGTTGTAGCCTGACCGGTCTCAAAGGGGACAGGAATCACTGAGGTGTGTTGTAGCCTGACCGGTCTCAAAGGGGACAGGAATCACTGAGGTGTGTTGTAGCCTGACCGGTCTCAAAGGGGACAGGAATCACTGAGGTGTGTGTGTGTAGCCTGACCGGTCTCAAAGGGGACAGGAATCACTGAGGTGTGTTGTAGCCTGACCGGTCTCAAAGGGGACAGGAATCACTGAGGTGTGTTGTAGCCTGACCGGTCTCAAAGGGGACAGGAATCACTGAGGTGTGTTGTAGCCTGACCGGTCTCAAAGGGGACAGGAATCACTGAGGTGTGTTGTAGCCTGACCGGTCTCAAAGGGGACAGGAATCACTGAGGTGTGTTGTGAGGTCTGGGACAGGTCTCAAGGGGACAGGAATCACTGAGGTGTGTTGTAGCCTGACCGGTCTCAAAGGGGACAGGAATCACTGAGGTGTGTTGTAGCCTGACCGGTCTCAAAGGGGACAGGAATCACTGAGGTGTGTTGTAGCCTGACCGGTCTCAAAGGGGACAGGAATCACTGAGGTGTGTTGTAGCCTGACCGGTCTCAAAGGGGACAGGAATCACTGAGGTGTGTTGTAGCCTGACCGGTCTCAAAGGGGACAGGAATCACTGAGGTGTGTTGTAGCCTGACCGGTCTCAAAGGGGACAGGAATCAGTGAGGTGTGTTGTAGCCTGACCGGTCTCAAAGGGGACAGGAATCACTGAGGTGTGTTGTAGCCTGACCGGTCTCAAAGGGGACAGGAATCACTGAGGTGTGTTGTAGCCTGACCGGTCTCAAAGGGGACAGGAATCACTGAGGTGTGTTGTAGCCTGACCGGTCTCAAAGGGGACAGGAATCACTGAGGTGTGTTGTAGCCTGATGCGTCTCAAAGGGGACAGGAATCACTTTGTTGTATGATCTCAAAGGGACAGGAATCACTGAGGTGTGTTGTAGCCTGACCGGTCTCAAAGGGGACAGGAATCACTGAGGTGATCTCAAAGGGGACAGGAATCACTGAGGTGTGTTGTAGCCTGACCGGTCTCAAAGGGGAAATCACTGGGTTTGATGATCTCAAAGGGACATGAATCACTGAGGTGTGTTGTAGCCTGATGTGTCTCAAAGGGGAAGGAATTTGATGATCTCAAAGGGACATGAATCAGTGAGGTGTGTTGTAGCCTGATGCGTCTCAAAGGGGAAGGGTTTTGATGATGGGACATGAATCAGTGAGGTGTGTTGTAGCCTGATGTGTCTCAAAGGGGAAGGGTTTGATGATGGGACATGAATCACTGAGGTGTGTTGTAGCCTGATGGTCTCAAAGGGGAAGGAATCACTGTTTGATGATGGGACATGAATCAGTGAGGTGTGTTGTAGCCTGATGCGTCTCAAAGGGGAAGGGTTTGATGATGGGACATGAATCAGTGAGGTGTGTTGTAGCCTGATGCGTCTCAAAGGGGAAGGGTTTGATGATGGGACATGAATCACTGAGGTGTGTTGTAGCCTGATGCGTCTCAAAGGGGAAGGGTTTGATGATGGGACAGGAATCACTGAGGTGTGTTGTAGCCTGATGCGTCTCAAAGGGGAAGGGTTTGATGATGGGACATGAATCACTGAGGTGTGTTGTAGCCTGATGCGTCTCAAAGGGGAAGGGTTTGATGATGGGACATGAATCACTGAGGTGTGTTGTAGCCTGATGCGTCTCAAAGGGGAAGGGTTTGATGATGGGACATGAATCAGTGAGGTGTGTTGTAGCCTGATGCGTCTCAAAGGGGAAGGGTTTGATGATGGGACATGAATCACTGAGGTGTGTTGTAGCCTGATGCGTCTCAAAGGGGAAGGGTTTGATGATGGGACATGAATCACTGAGGTGTGTTGTACTCACCGTGTGGCCAGTTTAAGACAGACGACTCCGCTGTCTGTGATGACCTCACTGAGACGGAGCTCTATGTGGACCTTTCCCTGAGGAACACAGTGTTACCATGGTTATCAAATCGAATCCTATTGGTCACATACACATGGTTATCAAATCTTATTGGTCACATACACATGGTTAGCAGATGTTACTGTGAGTGTAGAGAAATGCTTGTTCCACACACACCTGCAGAAATGCCTGTATGAACTGGGGGCGGGGGGTCAATGTGG
>NW_026290943.1:50000-55000 GCF_023373465.1 Oncorhynchus keta | reverse complement strand
TCCTTGTCTCTACAGACAGGGGGCGTTCTCTCCTTGTCTCTACAGGGGGCGTTCTCTCCTTGTCTCTACAGGGAGCGTTCTCTCCTTGTCTCTACAGACAGGGGTGTTCTCTCCTTGTCTCTACAGACAGGGGCGTTCTCTCCTTGTCTCTACAGACAGGGGCGTTCTCTCCTTGTCTCTACAGACAGGGGGTGTTCTCTCCTTGTCTCTACAGACAGGGGGCGTTCTCTCCTTGTCTCTACAGGGGGCGTTCTCTCCTTGTCTCTACAGACAGGGGGCATTCTCTCCTTGTCTCTACAGGGGGTGTTCTCTCCTTGTCTCTACAGACAGGGGGCGTTCTCTCCTTGTCTCTACAGACAGGGGGCGTTCTCTCCTTGTCTCTACAGGGGGCGTTCTCTCCTTGTCTCTACAGACAGGGGCCGTTCTCTCCTTGTCTCTACAGACAGGGGGTGTTCTCTCCTTGTCTCTACAGACAGGGGGCGTTCTCTCCTTGTCTCTACAGGGGGCGTTCTCTCCTTGTCTCTACAGACAGGGGGCGTTCTCTCCTTGTCTCTACAGACAGGGGGCGTTCTCTCCTTGTCTCTACAGACAGGGGCGTTCTCTCCTTGTCTCTACAGGGGGCGTTCTCTCCTTGTCTCTACAGGGGGCGTTCTCTCCTTGTCTCTACAGACAGGGGGCGTTCTCTCCTTGTCTCTACAGACAGGGGGCGTTCTCTCCTTGTCTCTACAGGGGGCGTTCTCTCCTTGTCTCTACAGGGGGCGTTCTCTCCTTGTCTCTACAGGGGGCGTTCTCTCCTTGTCTCTACAGACAGGGGGCGTTCTCTCCTTGTCTCTACAGGGGGCGTTCTCTCCTTGTCTCTACAGACAGGGGGCGTTCTCTCCTTGTCTCTACAGGGGGCGTTCTCTCCTTGTCTCTACAGACAGGGGGTGTTCTCTCCTTGTCTCTACAGGGGGTGTTCTCTCCTTGTCTCTACAGACAGGGGCGTTCTCTCCTTGTCTCTACAGACAGGGGGCGTTCTCTCCTTGTCTCTACAGGGGGCGTTCTCTCCTTGTCTCTACAGACAGGGGTTCGTTCTCTCCTTGTCTCTACAGGGGGCGTTCTCTCCTTGTCTCTACAGGGGGGCGTTCTCTCCTTGTCTCTACAGACAGGGGGCGTTCTCCTCCTTGTCTCTACAGACAGGGGGCGTTCTCTCCTTGTCTCTACAGGGGGCGTTCTCTCCTTGTCTCTACAGACAGGGGCGTTCTCTCCTTGTCTCTCAGGGGGCGTTCTCTCCTTGTCTCTACAGGGGCGTTCTCTCCTTGTCTCTACAGGGGGCGTTCTCTCCTTGTCTCTACAGACAGGGGCGTTCTCTCCTTGTCTCTACAGACAGGGGGCGTTCTCTCCTTGTCTCTACAGGGGGCGTTCTCTCCTTGTCTCTACAGACAGGGGGCGTTCTCTCCTTGTCTCTACAGGGGCGTTCTCTCCTTGTCTCTACAGGGGGCGTTCTCTCCTTGTCTCTACAGACAGGGGGCGTTCTCTCCTTGTCTCTACAGACAGGGGGCGTTCTCTCCTTGTCTCTACAGACAGGGGGCGTTCTCTCCTTGTCTCTACAGACAGGGGGCGTTCTCTCCTTGTCTCTACAGGGGGCGTTCTCTCCTTGTCTCTACAGGGGGCGTTCTCTCCTTGTCTCTACAGACAGGGGGCGTTCTCTCCTTGTCTCTCTCTCCTTGTCTCTACAGACAGGGGGCGTTCTCTCCTTGTCTCTACAGACAGGGGGCGTTCTCTCCTTGTCTCTACAGACAGGGGGCGTTCTCTCCTTGTCTCTACAGACAGGGGGCGTTCTCTCCTTGTCTCTACAGACAGGGGGCGTTCTCTCCTTGTCTCTACAGACAGGGGGCGTTCTCTCCTTGTCTCTACAGGGGGCGTTCTCTCCTTGTCTCTACAGGGGGCGTTCTCTCCTTGTCTCTACAGACAGGGGCGTTCTCTCCTTGTCTCTACAGACAGGGGGCGTTCTCTCCTTGTCTCTACAGACAGGGGCGTTCTCTCCTTGTCTCTACAGGGGTGTTCTCTCCTTGTCTCTACAGACAGGGGCGTTCTCTCCTTGTCTCTACAGACAGGGGCGTTCTCTCCTTGTCTCTACAGGGGGCGTTCTCTCCTTTGTCTCTACAGGGGGCGTTCTCTCCTTGTCTCTACAGACAGGGGGCGTTCTCTTTGTCTCTACAGACAGGGGTCGTTCTCTCTCCTTGTCTCTACAGACAGGGGGCGTTCTCTCCTTGTCTCTACAGACAGGGGGCGTTCTCTCCTTGTCTCTACAGGGGGGCGTTCTCTCCTTGTCTCTACAGACAGGGGCGTTCTCTCCTTGTCTCTACAGACAGGGGGCGTTCTCTCCTTGTCTCTACAGACAGGGGGCGTTCTCTCCTTGTCTCTACAGACAGGGGCGTTCTCTCCTTGTCTCTATAGACAGGGGCGTTCTCTCCTTGTCTCTACAGGGGGCGTTCTCTCCTTGTCTCTACAGACAGGGGGCGTTCTCTCCTTGTCTCTACAGGGGGCGTTCTCTCCTTGTCTCTACAGGGGGCGTTCTCTCCTTGTCTCTACAGACAGGGGCATTCTCTCCTTGTCTCTACAGACAGGGGGCGTTCTCTCCTTGTCTCTACAGGGGGCGTTCTCTCCTTGTCTCTACAGACAGGGGGCGTTCTCTCCTTGTCTCTACAGACAGGGGGTGTTCTCTCCTTGTCTCTACAGACAGGGGGCGTTCTCTCCTTGTCTCTACAGACAGGGGGCGTTCTCTCCTTGTCTCTACAGACAGGGGCGTTCTCTCCTTGCCTCTCCAGGCAGACAGGTGTAGTCAGTAACCCACCACAGAGAGACAGACAGGTGTAATCAGTAACCCACCACAGAGAGACAGACAGGTGTAATCAGTAACCCACCACAGAGAGACAGACAGGTGTAATCAGTAACCCACCACAGAGAGACAGACAGGTGTAGTCAGTAACCCACCACAGAGAGACAGACAGGTGTAATCAGTAACCCACCACAGAGAGACAGACAGGTGTAATCAGTAACCCACCACAGACAGACAGACAGGTGTAATCAGTAACCCACCACAGACAGACAGACAGGTGTAATCAGTAACCCACCACAGACAGACAGACAGGTGTAATCAGTAACCCACCACAGACAGACAGACAGGTGTAATCAGTAACCCACCACAGACAGACAGGTGTAATCAGTAACCCACCACAGAGAGACAGACAGGTGTAATCAGTAACCCACCACAGAGAGACAGACAGGTGTAATCAGTAACCCACCACAGGCAGACAGACAGGTGTAATCAGTAACCCACCACAGAGAGACAGACAGGTGTAATCAGTAACCCATCACAGAGAGACAGACAGGTGTAATCAGTAACCCACCACAGAGAGACAGACAGGTGTAATCAGTAACCCACCACAGGCAGACAGACAGGTGTAATCAGTAACCCACCACAGAGAGACAGACAGGTGTAATCAGTAACCCACCACAGAGAGACAGGTGTAATCAGTAACCCACCACAGAGAGACAGACAGGTGTAATCAGTAACCCACCACAGAGAGACAGACAGGTGTAATCAGTAACCCACCACAGGCAGACAGACAGGTGTAATCAGTAACCCACCACAGAGAGACAGACAGGTGTAGTCAGTAACCCACCACAGAGAGACAGGTGTAATCAGTAACCCACCACAGAGAGACAGACAGGTGTAATCAGTAACCCACCACAGAGACTTCTCGATGATCTTGGTTCTGAAGACCTCCTCCTGATCCAGGTTGACAGTACAGTAACAGTCTCTCATCCTGTTGGGACCTGGGTATGGAGGGATGTTCTTCGCCTCACCTGGAGGAGGAGGAGGAGGAGGAGGAGGAGGAGGAGGAGGAGGAGGAGGAGGAGAGAACAGAACAAAGGTTATCGGTTAGCAGGGCTGAACTCAGAAAGGGAGAACAGTGATGTAACTTTATTGAACTGTCGTAAGCCTTGTTATAATGCATCGTAACTATCGTAAGCCTTGTTATAATGCATGGTAACTGTCATAAGCCTTGTTATAATGCATCGTAACTGTCGTAAGCCTTGTTATAATGCATCGTAACTGTCATAAGCCTTGTTATAATGCATGGTAACTGTTGTAAGCCTTGTTATAATGCATGGTAACTGTTGTAAGCCTTGTTATAATGCATCGTAACTGTCGTAAGCCTTGTTATAATGCATGGTAACTGTCGTAAGCCTTGTTATAATGCATTGTAACTGTCGTAAGCCTTGTTATAATGCATGGTAACTGTTGTAAGCCTTGTTATAATGCATCGTAACTGTCGTAAGCCTTGTTATAATGCATGGTAACTGTCGTAAGCCTTGTTATAATGCATGGTAACTGTCGTAAGCCTTGTTATAATGCATGGTAACTGTCGTAAGCCTTGTTATAATGCATGGTAACTGTTGTAAGCCTTGTTATAATGCATCGTAACTGTCGTAAGCCTTGTTATAATGCATGGTAACTGTCGTAAGCCTTGTTATAATGCATGGTAACTGTTGTAAGCCTTGTTATAATGCATGGTAACTGTCGTAAGCCTTGTTATAATGCATGGTAACTGTCGTAAGCCTTGTTATAATGCATGGTAACTGTCGTAAGCCTTGTTATAATGCATCGTAACTGTCGTAAGCCTTGTTATAATGCATGGTAACTGTTGTAAGCCTTGTTATAATGCATGGTAACTGTCGTAAGCCTTGTTATAATGCATGGTAACTGTCGTAAGCCTTGTTATAATGCATGGTAACTGTCGTAAGCCTTGTTATAATGCATCGTAACTGTCGTAAGCCTTGTTATAATGCATCGTAACTGTCGTAAGCCTTGTTATAATGCATGGTAACTGTCGTAAGCCTTGTTATAATGCATGGTAACTGTTGTAAGCCTTGTTATAATGCATGGTAACTGTTGTAAGCCTTGTTATAATGCATTGTAACTGTCGTAAGCCTTGTTATAATGCATGGTA
>NW_026290943.1:32500-40000 GCF_023373465.1 Oncorhynchus keta | reverse complement strand
TATTACAGACCACTGAGATTACCTGTAATTACAGACCACTGAGTTAATTACCTGTATTACAGACCACTGAGATTACCTGTATTACAGACCGCTGAGATTACCTGTATTACAGACCACTGAGATTACCTGTATTACAGACCACTGAGATGACCTGTATTACAGACCACTGAGATGACCTGTATTACAGACCACTGAGATTACCTGTATTACAGACCACTGAGATTACCTGTAATTACAGACCACTGAGATGACCTGTATTACAGACCCCTGAGATGACCTGTATTACAGACCACTGAGATTACCTGTATTACAGACCACTGAGATTACCTGTAATTACAGACCACTGAGATGACCTGTATTACAGACCACTGAGATTACCTGTAATTACAGACCACTGAGATTACCTGTATTACAGACCACTGAGATGACCTGTATTACAGACCACTGAGATGACCTGTATTACAGACTGCTGAGCCAGTCCAGCTGGTCTCTCCAGAGAGGTCATGACCAGTGGCCAGTCCAGCTGGTAGCTCTAGAGAGGTCATGACCAGTGTCCAGTCCAGCTGGTCTCTCCAGAGAGGTCATGACCAGTGGCCAGTCCAGCTGGTCTCTCCAGAGAGGTCATGACCAGTAGCCAGTCCAGCTGGTAGCTCTAGAGAGGTCATGACCAGTGGCCAGTCCAGCTGGTCTCTCCAGAGAGGTCATGACCAGTGGCCAGTCCAGCTGGTCTCTCGAGAGAGGTGATGACCAGTGGCCAGTCCAGCTGGTCTCTCCAGAGAGGTCATGACCAGTAGCCAGTCCAGCTGGTCTCTCCAGAGAGGTCATGACCAGTGGCCAGTCCAGCTGGTCTCTCCAGAGAGGTGATGACCAGTGGCCAGTCCAGCTGGTCTCTCCAGAGAGGTGATGACCAGTGGCCAGTCCAGCTGGTCTCTCCAGAGAGGTCATGACCAGTAGCCAGTCCAGCTGGTCTCTCCAGAGAGGTCATGACCAGTAGCCAGTCCAGCTGGTCTCTCCAGAGAGGTCATGACCAGTAGCCAGTCCAGCTGGTCTCTCCAGAGAGGTCATGACCAGTAGCCAGTCCAGCTGATCTGTCTCTCCAGAGAGGTGATGACCAGTGGCCAGTCCAGCTGGTCTCTCCAGAGAGGTCATGACCAGTAGCCAGTCCAGCTGGTCTCTCCAGAGAGGTCATGACCAGTGGCCAGTCCAGCTGGTCTCTCCAGAGAGGTGATGACCAGTGGCCAGTCCAGCTGGTCTCTCCAGAGAGGTCATGACCAGTGGCCAGTCCAGCTGGTCTCTCCAGAGAGGTCATGACCAGTAGCCAGTCCAGCTGGTCTCTCCAGAGAGGTGATGACCAGTGGCCAGTCCAGCTGGTCTCTCCAGAGAGGTCATGACCAGTGGCCAGTCCAGCTGGTCTCTCCAGAGAGGTCATGACCAGTGGCCAGTCAGTTAACACAACAACATTACTGCCAATGGATCACATGACCAAACAAACATACACACACACACATAGAGCACACACACATACAGCACACACACATACAGCACACACACATACAGCACGGGTTAAAAGGCAGAAAGCGCTGGTTCAAAATCCAAACGATTCCATGTCAGTTTAATTAGACCTCTGCCATTTGCCAGGGTCAGAGAGTAAGAGAGGCTAACAGTCAACCAGCTAGACTCAGTCAGAGTGTTATCCAAGCAGGAAGTCTACTAGAACTCTACAGGAGGAGGGGTATGGCTGGTGGGCTGGCTGGAGGTGGAACTCTACAGGAGGAGGGGTACGGCTGTTGGGCTGGCTGGAGGTGGAACTCTACAGGAGGAGGGGTATGGCTGTTGGGCTGGCTGGAGGTGTAACTCTACAGGAGGAGGGGTATGGCTGTTGGGCTGGCTGGAGGTGGAACTCTACAGGAGGAGGGGTATGGCTGGTGGGCTGGCTGGAGGTGGAACTCTACAGGAGGAGGAGGGGTACGGCTGGTGGGCTGGCTGGAGGTGGAACTCTACAGGAGGAGGAGGGGTATGGCTGGTGGGCTGGCTGGAGGTGGAACTCTACAGGAGGAGGGGTACGGCTGGTGGGCTGGCTGGAGGTGGAACTCTACAGGAGGAGGGGTACGGCTGTTGGGCTGGCTGGAGGTGGAACTCTACAGGAGGAGGGGTATAGCTGGTGGGCTGGCTGGAGGTGGAACTCTACAGGAGGAGGAGGGGTATGGCTGGTGGGCTGGCTGGAGGTGGAACTCTATAGCCAGGAGGAGGGGTACGGCTGTTGGGCTGGCTGGAGGTGGAACTCTACAGGAGGAGGGGTATAGCTGGTGGGCTGGCTGGAGGTGGAACTCTACAGGAGGAGGGGTACGGCTGGTGGGCTGGCTGGAGGTGGAACTCTACAGGAGGAGGGGTACGGCTGGTGGGCTGGCTGGAGGTGGAACTCTACAGGAGGAGGAGGGGTACGGCTGGTGGGCTGGCTGGAGGTGGAACTCTACAGGAGGAGGGGTATGGATGGTGGGCTGGCTGGAGGTGGAACTCTATAGCCAGGAGGAGGAGGGGTACGGCTGTTGGTCTGGCTGGAGGTGGAACTCTACAGGAGGAGGGGTACGGCTGTTGGGCTGGCTGGAGGTGGAACTCTACAGGAGGAGGGGTATGGATGGTGGGCTGGCTGGAGGTGGAACTCTACAGGAGGAGGGGTACGGCTGGTGGGCTGGCTGGAGGTGGAACTCTACAGGAGGAAGAGGGGTATGGCTGGTTGGCTGGCTGGAGGTGGAACTCTACAGGAGGAGGGGTATGGCTGGTGGGCTGGCTGGAGGTGGAACTCTACAGGAGGAGGGGTATGGCTGTTGGGCTGGCTGGAGGTGGAACTCTACAGGAGGAGGGGTACGGCTGGTGGGCTGGCTGGAGGTGGAACTCTACAGGAGGAGGGGTACGGCTGGTGGGCTGGCTGGAGGTGGAACTCTACAGGAGGAGGGGTACGGCTGGTGGGCTGGCTAGAGGTGGAACTCTACAGGAGGAGGGGTACGGCTGGTGGGCTGGCTGGAGGTGGAACTCTACAGGAGGAGGGGTACGGCTGGTGGGCTGGCTAGAGGTGGAACTCTACAGGAGGAGGGGTACGGCTGGTGGGCTGGCTGGAGGTGGAACTCTACAGGAGGAGGGGTATGGCTGGTGGGCTGGCTGGAGGTGGAACTCTACAGGAGGAGGGGTATAGCTGTTGGGCTGGCTGGAGGTGGAACTCTACAGGAGGAGGGGTATGGCTGGTGGGCTGGCTGGAGGTGGAACTCTACAGGAGGAGGGGTATGGCTGGTGGGCTGGCTGGAGGTGGAATTCTACAGGAGGAGGGGTACGGCTGTTGGGCTGGCTGGAGGTGGAACTCTACAGGAGGAGGGGTATGGCTGGTGGGCTGGCTGGAGGTGGAACTCTATAGCCAGGAGGAGGGGTACGGCTGTTGGGCTGGCTGGAGGTGGAACTCTACAGGAGGAGGGGTACGGCTGGTGGGCTGGCTGGAGGTGGAACTCTACAGGAGGAGGGGTACAGCTGGTGGGCTGGCTGGAGGTGGAACTCTATAGCCAGGAGGAGGGGTACGGCTGTTGGGCTGGCTGGAGGTGGAACTCTACAGGAGGAGGGGTACGGCTGGTGGGCTGGCTGGAGGTGGAACTCTACAGGAGGAGGGGTACGGCTGGTGGGCTGGCTGGAGGTGGAACTCTATAGCCAGGAGGAGGGGTACGGCTGGTGGGCTGGCTGGAGGTGGAACTCTATAGCCAGGAGGAGGGGTACGGCTGGTGGGCTGGCTGGAGGTGGAACTCTATAGCCAGGAGGAGGGGTACGGCTGGTGGGCTGGCTGGAGGTGGAACTCTACAGGAGGAGGGGTACGGCTGGTGGGCTGGCTGGAGGTGGAACTCTATAGCCAGGAGGAGGGGTACGGCTGGTGGGCTGGCTGGAGGTGGAACTCTATAGCCAGGAGGAGGGGTACGGCTGGTGGGCTGGCTGGAGGTGGAACTCTATAGCCAGGAGGAGGGGTACGGCTGTTTATTTAAATATCTCTCTGTCTCTGAATATCATTCAGAGTATTTATTTAAACATGTATTTATCACTTCTGCCCGCAGACCAGATAGATAATGTGCTGCTCTCAGTTTCAATGGGAGGTGTCAACAGAGATTTCACTCACTCACACACCTGCACATACTCACCACATCCAACAAACTGGGCAAGGCCTTCGTTCTACAACCTCCTTTGAACACAGCACAGGACAGGAAGAGGAGTGTCAGGGTGTTGTTGTCAGTTAGTGTGACCGTGTTCCTGTCTGTGAGGGGTGAGGTGACTCTGCTACTGTTCACAACCGTTGGAGAGATATCGAGGCCATGTTGCTAGGGTAGACAGATAGACTCTAACAGACTGTGTGAGACTGTAGACAGTTGGAGAGATAGATAGATAGAGAGGCCATGTTGCTAGGGTAGACAGATAGACTCTAACAGACAGTGTGAGGCTGTAGACAGTTGGAGAGATAGATAGAGAGGCCATGTTGCTAGGGTAGACAGATAGACTCTAACAGACAGTGTGAGGCTGTAGACAGTTGGAGAGATAGATATCGAGGCGATGTTGCTAGGTTACTGGTGTAGCTTTGTTGTCAGTCTGGCATCTTTTGATTTACAGTGTAGATACCAGTTCAGTGATGTCACTGATTTACAGTGTAGATACCAGTTCAGTGATGTCACTGATTTACAGTGTAGATACCAGTTCAGTGATGTCACTGATTTACAGTGTAGTTACCAGTTCAGTGATGTCACTGATTTACAGTGTAGATACCAGTTCAGTGATGTCTCTGATTTACAGTGTAGTTACCAGTTCAGTGATGTCACTGATTTACAGTGTAGATACCAGTTCAGTGATGTCACTGATTTACAGTGTAGTTACCAGTTCAGTGATGTCACTGATTTACAGTGTAGATACCAGTTCAGTGATGTCACTGATTTACAGTGTAGTTACCAGTTCAGTGATGTCACTGATTTACAGTGTAGATACCAGTTCAGTGATGTCACTGATTTACAGTGTAGTTACCAGTTCAGTGATGTCACTGATTTACAGTGTAGTTACCAGTTCAGTGATGTCACTGATTTAGTTCAATGATGTCACTGATTTACAGTGTAGTCACCAGTTCAGTGAGAGACAGAGACAGAGAGAGAGACAGAGAGAGAGAGAGAGAGAGAGACAGAGAGAGAGAGAGAGAGAGAGAGAGAGAGAGAGAGAGAGAGAGAGAGAGAGAGAGAGAGAGAGAGAGAGAGAGAGAGAGAGAGAGAGAGAGAGAGAGAGAGAGAGAGAGAGAGAGAGAGAGAGAGACAGAGAGAGAGAGAGAGAGAGAGAGAGAGAGAGAGAGAGAGACAGAGAGAGAGAGAGAGAGAGGGAGAGAGAGAGAGGGAGAGAGAGAGAGAGAGAGGGAGAGAGAGAGAGAGAGAGGGAGAGAGAGAGAGAGAGAGAGAGAGAGAGAGAGAGAGAGAGAGAGAGAGAGAGAGGAGACAGAGAGAGAGAGGAGGAGACAGAGAGAGAGAGGAGGAGACAGAGAGGAGGAGACAGAGAGAGAGAGGAGGAGACAGAGAGGAGGAGACAGAGAGAGAGAGGAGGAGACAGAGAGGGCAGCTGAAGGACGAGGGTGGAGTTAGTCACATACCACTCTTTATTTCCCCCTCCCTTCCCCTCTCTACAGTGGACCATTAGTCTCAATGTGGGGACATTGTTCCTACCAAGGTTAACAGGTTGCCAGGCAACAAACCCAGACAGAGTTCCAGATGACCTCCTACACTCGTAATGAACTATCTAGAACCTTAAAGAACCTGAAAGGGTTCTCCAGCAGAACCCATAGGAGAACCTGTTGAAGAACCCCTTTTTGGTTGCTGGTTTTACCTGATATAGATACTACAGTATACCCTCTGATATAGATACTACAGTATACCCTCTGATATAGATACTACAGTATACCCTCTGATATAGATACTACAGTATACCCTCTGATATAGATACTACAGTATACCCTATGATATAGATACTACAGTATACCCTCTGATATAGATACTACAGTATACCCTCTGATATAGATACTACAGTATTATAGATACTACAGTATACCCTCTGATATAGATACTACAGTATACCCTCTGATATAGATACTACAGTATACCCTCTGATATAGATACTACAGTATACCATCTGATATAGATACTACAGTATACCCTCTGATATAGATACTACAGTATACCCTCTGATATAGATACTACAGTGTACCCTCTGATATAGATACTACAGTATACCCTCTGATATAGATACTACAGTATACCCTCTGATATAGATACTACAGTATACCATCTGATATAGATACTACAGTATACCCTCTGATATAGATACTACAGTATACCTTCTGATATAGATACTACAGTATACCCTCTGATATAGATACTACAGTGTACCCTCTGATATAGATACGACAGTATACCCTCTGATATAGATACTACAGTATACCTTCTGATATAGATACTACAGTATACCCTCTGATATAGATACTACAGTATACCCTCTGATATAGATACTACAGTGTACCCTCTGATATAGATACTACAGTATACCCTCTGATATAGATACGACAGTATACCCTCTGATATAGATACTACAGTATACCCTCTGATATAGATACTACAGTATACCCTCTGATATAGATACTACAGTATAACCTGATATAGATAATACAGTATACCTTCTGATATAGATACTACATTATACCCTCTGATATAGATACTACAGTATAACCTGATATAGATACCACAGTATACCCTCTGATATAGATACTACAGTATCAGATTTGTAGGCCCAGAAGTTTGAAAAGGTCTAGATCAGATTTGTATGCCATGTGGCCCAGAAGTTTGAAAAGGTCTAGATCAGATTTGTAGGCCATGTGGCCCAGAAGTTTGAAAAGGTCTAGATCAGATTTGTAGGCCATGTGGCCCAGAAGTTTGAAAAGGTCTAGATCAGATTTGTAGGCCATGTGACCCAGAAGTTTGAAAAGGTCTAGATCAGATTTGTAGGCCATGTGGCCCAGAAGTTTGAAAAGGTCTAGATCAGATTTGTAGGCCATGTGGCCCAGAAGTTTGAAAAGGTCTAGATCAGATTTGTAGGCCATGTGGCCCATAAGTTTGAAAAGGTCTAGATCAGATTTGTAGGCCATGTGGCCCAGAAGTTAGAAAAGGTCTAGATCAGATTTGTAGGCCATGTGGCCCAGAAGTTTGAAAAGGTCTAGATCAGATTTGTAGGCCATGTGACCCAGAAGTTTGAAAAGGTCTAGATCAGATTTGTAGGCCATGTGGCCCAGAAGTTTGAAAAGGTCTAGATCAGATTTGTAGGCCATGTGGCCCAGAAGTTTGAAAAGGTCTAGATCAGACTTGTAGGCCATGTGGCCCAGAAGTTTGAAAAGGTCTCGATCAGATTTGTAGGCCATGTGGCCCAGAAGTTTGAAAAGGTCTCGATCAGATTTGTAGG
>NW_026290943.1:17500-30000 GCF_023373465.1 Oncorhynchus keta | reverse complement strand
TTAGTTCTGGGTTCCTTTAGTTCTGACTTCATTTAGTTCTGACTTCATTTAGATATGACTTCCTTTAGTTCTGACTTCATTTAGTTCTGACTTCATTTAGTTCTGGGTTCCTTTAGTTCTGACTTCATTTAGTTCTGACTTCATTTAGTTCTGGGTTCCTTTAGTTCTGACTTCCTTTAGTTCTTGGTTCCTTTAGTTCTGACTTCCTTTAGTTCTGACTTCCTTTAGTTCTGACTTCCTTTAGTTCTCGGTTCCTTTAGTTCTGACTTCCTTTAGTTCTTGGTTCCTTTAGTTCTGACTTCCTTTAGTTCTGACTTCCTTTAGTTCTGACTTCATTTAGTTCTGACTTCATTTAGTTCTGGGTTCCTTTAGTTCTGACTTCCTTTAGTTCTGACTTCCTTTAGTTCTGACTTCATTTAGTTCTGGGTTCCTTTAGTTCTGACTTCCTTTAGTTCTGACTTCCTTTAGTTCTGGGTTCCTTTAGTTCTGGGTTCCTTTAGTTCTGGGTTCCTTTAGTTCTGACTTCCTTTAGTTCTGACTTCCTTTAGTTCTGACATCCTTTAGTTCTGGGTTCCTTTAGTTCTGACTTCCTTTAGTTCTGACTTCATTTAGTTCTGGGTTCCTTTAGTTCTGACTTCCTTTAGTTCTGACTTCATTTAGTTCTGACTTCCTTTAGTTCTGACTTCCTTTAGTTGTGGGTTCCTTTAGTTCTGACTTCCTTTAGTTCTGGGTTCCTTTAGTTCTGACTTCATTTAGTTCTGACTTCATTTAGTTCTGACTTCCTTTAGTTCTGACTTCATTTAGTTCTGGGTTCCTTTAGTTCTGGGTTCCTTTAGTTCTGGGTTCCTTTAGTTCTGACTTCATTTAGTTCTGACTTCCTTTAGTTCTGACTTCCTTTAGTTCTGACTTCCTTTAGTTGTGGGTTCCTTTAGTTCTGGGTTCCTTTAGTTGTGGGTTCCTTTAGTTCTGACTTCCTTTAGTTGTGGGTTCCTTTAGTTCTGGGTTCCTTTAGTTGTGGGTTCCTTTAGTTCTGGGTTCCTTTAGTTGTGGGTTCCTTTAGTTCTGGATTCCTTTAGTTGTGGGTTCCTTTAGTTCTGGGTTCCTTTAGTTGTGGGTTCCTTTAGTTCTGACTTCCTTTAGTTCTGGGTTCCTTTAGTTGTGGGTTCCTTTAGTTCTGACTTCCTTTAGTTCTGACTTCCTTTAGTTCTAGGTTCCTTTAGTTCTGACTTCATTTAGTTCTGACTTCCTTTAGTTCTGACTTCATTTAGTTCTGACTTCCTTTAGTTCTGGGTTCCTTTAGTTCTGACTTCATTTAGTTCTGGGTTCCTTTAGTTCTGACTTCATTTAGTTCTGGGTTCATTTAGTTCTGACTTCATTTAGTTGTGGGTTCCTTTAGTTCTGAGTTCATTTAGTTCTGACATCCTTTAGTTCTGACTTCCTTTAGTTCTGGGTTCCTTTAGTTCTGGGTTCCTTTAGTTCTGACTTCCTTTAGTTCTGGGTTCCTTTAGTTCTGACTTCCTTTAGTTCTGACTTCCTTTAGTTCTGACTTCCTTTAGTTCTTGGTTCCTTTAGTTCTGACTTCCTTTAGTTCTGACTTCCTTTAGTTCTGACTTCCTTTAGTTCTGACTTCCTTTAGTTCTGACTTCCTTTAGTTCTGGGTTCCTTTAGTTCTGACTTCATTTAGTTCTGGGTTCCTTTAGTTCTGACTTCCTTTAGTTCTGGGTTCCTTTAGTTCTGACTTCCTTTAGTTCTGACTTCCTTTAGTTCTGACTTCCTTTAGTTCTGACTTCATTTAGTTCTGGGTTCCTTTAGTTCTGACTTCCTTTAGTTCTGACTTCATTTAGTTCTGGGTTCCTTTAGTTCTGACTTCCTTTAGTTCTGGGTTCCTTTAGTTGTGGGTTCCTTTAGTTGTGGGTTCCTTTAGTTCTGACTTCCTTTAGTTCTGACTTCCTTTAGTTCTGACTTCCTTTAGTTCTGGGTTCCTTTAGTTCTGACTTCCTTTAGTTCTGGGTTCCTTTAGTTCTGACTTCCTTTAGTTCTGGGTTCCTTTAGTTCTGACTTCATTTAGTTCTGGGTTCCTTTAGTTCTGACTTCCTTTAGTTCTGACTTCCTTTAGTTCTGGGTTCCTTTAGTTCTGACTTCATTTAGTTCTGACTTCATTTAGTTCTGACTTCATTTAGTTCTGACTTCCTTTAGTTCTGAATTCCTTTAGTTCTGGGTTCCTTTAGTTCTGGGTTCCTTTAGTTCTGGGTTCCTTTAGTTCTGACTTCATTTAGTTCTGGGTTCCTTTAGTTCTGACTTCATTTAGTTCTGACTTCCTTTAGTTCTGACTTCCTTTAGTTCTGGGTTCCTTTAGTTCTGACTTCATTTAGTTCTGACTTCCTTTAGTTCTGACTTCCTTTAGTTCTGACTTCATTTAGTTCTGGGTTCCTTTAGTTCTGACTTCATTTAGTTCTGACTTCCTTTAGTTCTGACTTCCTTTAGTTCTGGGTTCCTTTAGTTCTGACTTCCTTTAGTTCTGACTTCATTTAGTTCTGGGTTCCTTTAGTTCTGACTTCATTTAGTTCTGACTTCCTTTAGTTCTGACTTCCTTTAGTTCTGGGTTCCTTTAGTTCTGGGTTCCTTTAGTTCTGACTTCATTTAGTTCTGGGTTCCTTTAGTTCTGACTTCATTTAGTTCTGACTTCCTTTAGTTCTGACTTCCTTTAGTTCTGGGTTCCTTTAGTTCTGACTTCATTTAGTTCTGACTTCCTTTAGTTCTGACTTCATTTAGTTCTGACTTCCTTTAGTTCTGACTTCATTTAGTTCTGACTTCATTTAGTTCTGACTTCATTTAGTTCTGGGTTCCTTTAGTTCTGACTTCATTTAGTTCTGACTTCCTTTAGTTCTGACTTCCTTTAGTTCTGACTTCCTTTAGTTCTGACTTCCTTTAGTTCTGGGTTCCTTTAGTTCTGACTTCCTTTAGTTCTGACTTCCTTTAGTTCTGACTTCATTTAGTTCTGACTTCATTTAGTTCTGGGTTCCTTTAGTTCTGACTTCATTTAGTTCTGACTTCCTTTAGTTCTGACTTCCTTTAGTTCTGACTTCCTTTAGTTCTGGGTTCCTTTAGTTCTGACTTCATTTAGTTCTGACTTCATTTAGTTCTGACTTCCTTTAGTTCTGACTTCCTTTAGTTCTGGGTTCCTTTAGTTCTGGGTTCCTTTAGTTCTGACTTCCTTTAGTTCTGGGTTCCTTTAGTTCTGACTTCCTTTAGTTCTGGGTTCCTTTAGTTCTGACTTCATTTAGTTCTGGGTTCCTTTAGTTCTGACTTCATTTAGTTCTGGGTTCCTTTAGTTCTGACTTCATTTAGTTCTGGGTTCCTTTAGTTCTGACTTCATTTAGTTGTGGGTTCATTTAGTTGTGGGTTCCTTTAGTTGTGGGTTCCTTTAGTTGTGGGTTCCTTTAGTTGTGGGTTCCTTTAGTTCTGGGTTCCTTTAGTTCTGACTTCCTTTAGTTCTGACTTCCTTTAGTTCTGACTTCATTTAGTTCTGGGTTCCTTTAGTTCTGACTTCATTTAGTTCTGGGTTCCTTTAGTTCTGACTTCATTTAGTTCTGGGTTCCTTTAGTTCTGACTTCCTTTAGTTCTGGGTTCCTTTAGTTCTGACTTCATTTAGTTCTGACTTCATTTAGTTCTGGGTTCCTTTAGTTCTGGGTTCCTTTAGTTCTGGGTTCCTTTAGTTCTGGGTTCCTTTAGTTCTGACTTCATTTAGTTCTGACTTCCTTTAGTTCTGACTTCCTTTAGTTCTGACTTCCTTTAGTTCTGACTTCATTTAGTTCTGGGTTCCTTTAGTTCTTGGTTCCTTTAGTTCTGACTTCCTTTAGTTCTGGGTTCCTTTAGTTCTGACTTCCTTTAGTTCTGGGTTCCTTTAGTTCTGACTTCATTTAGTTCTGACTTCATTTAGTTCTGACTTCATTTAGTTCTGGGTTCCTTTAGTTCTTGGTTCCTTTAGTTCTGACTTCCTTTAGTTCTGGGTTCCTTTAGTTCTGACTTCCTTTAGTTCTGACTTCCTTTAGTTCTGGGTTCCTTTAGTTCTGACTTCCTTTAGTTCTGACTTCCTTTAGTTCTGACTTCCTTTAGTTCTGGGTTCCTTTAGTTCTGACTTCCTTTAGTTCTGACTTCCTTTAGTTCTGACTTCCTTTAGTTCTGGGTTCCTTTAGTTCTGACTTCCTTTAGTTCTGGGTTCATTTAGTTCTGACTTCCTTTAGTTCTGACTTCCTTTAGTTCTGACTTCATTTAGTTGTGGGTTCCTTTAATTGTGGGTTCCTTTAGTTGTGGGTTCCTTTAGTTGTGGGTTCCTTTAGTTGTGGGTGCCGTCAGCTCTGCCATTCAGGGAGTCCTCTCCTCCAGACTAGTTACAGGTCCAGATGGTCTATAACACCCCTCTCACCCTTCTACCTCCCTCCTTTCTCTCCCCCATCTCAATCTCCTTCTACAGGAAGTTAGGGAATCTCTGCTGGCCAGCTGCCAAGAGGAAGCCCCAAGTGGCCTTGTCGGCCCACCCCGGCCCCCTCTCCCACCCCCACCGACCATTCCTCCCCTGGCTTGCAGAGTGACGCGTGTCCCTGTCTCTCTCTGGCATGAGACAAACGCTGCCTGTATTTATGTCCTCTGACCACTCAGGAGACAGCAGAGCACCAGGCAGCCAGCTGGACAGTCTCTCTCTGGCAGCTAGCTGGACAGTCTCTCTCTGGCAGCTAGCTGGACAGTCTCTCTCTGGCAGCTAGCTGGACAGTCTCTCTCTGGCAGCTAGCTGGACAGTCTCTCTCTGGCAGCTAGCTGGACAGTCTCTCTCTGGCAGCCAGCTGGACAGTCTCTCTCTGGCAGCCAGCTGGACAGTCTCTCTCTGGCAGCCAGCTGGACAGTCTCTCTCTGGCAGCTAGCTGGACAGTCTCTCTCTGGCATGAGACAAACCATGCCTGTATTCATGTCCTCTGACCACTCAGGAGACAGCAGAGCACCAGGCAGCCAGCTGGACAGTCTCTCTCTGGCAGCTAGCTGGACAGTCTCTCTCTGGCAGCTAGCTGGACAGTCTCTCTCTGGCAGCTAGCTGGACAGTCTCTCTCTGGCAGCTAGCTGGACAGTCTCTCTCTGGCAGCTAGCTGGACAGTCTCTCTCTGGCAGCCAGCTGGACAGTCTCTCTCTGGCAGCCAGCTGGACAGTCTCTCTCTGGCAGCCAGCTGGACAGTCTCTCTCTGGCAGCTAGCTGGACAGTCTCTCTCTGGCATGAGACAAACCATGCCTGTATTCATGTCCTCTGACCACTCAGGAGACAGCAGAGCTCCAGGCAGCTAGCTGGACAGTCTCTCTCTGGCAGCTAGCTGGACAGTCTCTCTCTGGCAGCCAGCTGGACAGTCTCTCTCTGGCAGCTAGCTGGACAGTCTCTCTCTGGCAGCCCGCTGGACAGTCTCTCTCTGGCAGCTAGCTGGACAGTCTCTCTCTGGCAGCTAGCTGGACAGTCTCTCTCTGGCAGCCAGCTGGACAGTCTCTCTCTGGCAGCTAGCTGGACAGTCTCTCTCTGGCATGAGACAAACCATGCCTGTATTCATGTCCTCTGACCACTCAGGAGACAGCAGAGCTCCAGGCAGCCAGCTGGACAGTCTCTCTCTGGCAGCTAGCTGGACAGTCTCTCTCTGGCAGCTAGCTGGACAGTCTCTCTCTGGCAGCTAGCTGGACAGTCTCTCTCTGGCAGCCAGCTGGACAGTCTCTCTCTGGCAGCTAGCTGGACAGTCTCTCTCTGGCATGAGACAAACCCTGCCTGTATTTATGTCCTCTGACCACTCAGGAGACAGCAGAGCACCAGGCAGCCAGCTGGACAGTCTCTCTCTGGCAGCTAGCTGGACAGTCTCTCTCTGGCAGCTAGCTGGACAGTCTCTCTCTGGCAGCCAGCTGGACAGTCTCTCTCTGGCAGCTAGCTGGACAGTCTCTCTCTGGCATGAGACAAACCATGCCTGTATTCATGTCCTCTGACCACTCAGGAGACAGCAGAGCTCCAGGCAGCCAGCTGGACAGTCTCTCTCTGTGTCTTCTCCCTTCCCTGACCCATGTGATCAACATCCTCTCCGGCTCCTCCCACTCACAGACCACAATGCCTTTCTGGACTGAAAAGACCGCCTGGTCAGTGTCGCTCTGCGCAAGACTTACCAACCTCAGCACAGCTCTCTCTCTCTACCCCCTCTTTCTTTACCCTCTCTCTCTTCTCTCTCTCTCTCTCTCTCTCTCTCTCTGTCTCTCTCTCTCTCTACCCCCTCTTTCTTTAGACTCTCTCTTCTCTCTCTCTCTTCTCTCTCTCTCTCTCTCTCTCTCTCTCTCCCTCTTTCTTTAGACTCTCTCTTCTCTCTCTCTCTCTCTCTTTCTCTCTGTCTCTCTCTCTCTCTACCCCCTCTTTCTTTAGACTCTCTCTTCTCTCTCTCTCTTCTCTCTCTCTCTCTCTTTCTCTCTCTCTCTCTATTACTTATTCCCTCTATCTCTTCTCTCTCCCTCTCTCTCTTCTCTCTTCCTCTCTCTCTTCTCTCTCCCTCTCTCTCTTTCTCTCTCTCTCTCTATTACTTCCTCCCTCTATCTCTTCTCTCTCTCTCTCTCTCTCTCCCTCTCTCTTTCTCTCTCTCTATTGCTTCGTACCTCTATCTCTCTCTCTCCCCCTCTCTCTCTTCTCTCTCCCTCTCTCTCTTCTCTCTCCCTCTCTCTTTCTCTCTCTCTCTATTGCTTCATCCCTCTATCTCTCTCTCTCCCCCTCTCTCTCTTCTCTCTCCCTCTCTCTCTTCTCTCTCTCTCTCTCTCTCTCTCTCTCCCCTCTCTCTCTTCTCTCTCTCTCTACCCCCTCTTTCTTTACCCTCTCTCTCTTCTCTCTCTTCTCTCTCTCTCAATTCAATTTCAATTTAAGGGTTTTATTGGAAAGGGAGACGTGTTAACGTTGCCAAAGCAAGTGAAATAGATAATAAACCAAAGTGAAATAAACAATAAAAATGAACAGTAAACATTCACTTCACAGAAGTTCAAAAGGATAAAGTATTTCAAATGTCATATTATGTCTTTATACGGTGTTGTAATGATGTGCAAATAGTTAATAATGGTGTTTGTTCTTCACTGGTTGCCCTTTTCTCGTGGCAACAGGTCACAAATCTTGCTGCTGTGATGGCACACTGTGGTATTTCACCCAGTAGATATGGGAGTTTCTCAAAATCAGGTTTGTTTTCGAATTCTTTGTAGATCTGTGTAATCTGAGGGAAATGTATGTCTCTAATATGGTCATACATTGGGCAGGAGGTTAGGAAGTGCAGCTCAGTTTCACCTCATTTTGTGGGCAGTGAGCACATAGCCTGTCTTCTCTTGAGAGCCATGTCTGCCTACGGCGGCCTTTCTCAATAGCAAGGCTATGCTCACTGAGTCTGTACATAGTCAAAGCTTTCCTTAATTTTGGGTCAGTCACAGTGGTCAGGTACTCTCTGTTTAGGGCCAAATAGCATTCTAGTTTGCTCTGTTTTTTTGTTAATTCTTTCCAATGTGACAAGTAATTATCTTTTTGTTTTCTCATGATTTGGTTGGGTCTAATTGTGCTGCTGTCCTGGGGCTCTGTGGGGTGTGTTTGTGTTTGTGAACAGAGCCCCAGGACCAGCTTGCTTAGGGGACTCTTCTCCAGGTTCCTCTCTCTGTAGGTGATGGCTTTGTTATGGAAGGTTTGGGAATCGCTTCCTTTCAGGTGGTTGTAGAATTTAACGGCTCTTTTCTGGATTTTAATAATTAGTGGGTATCGGCCTTATTCTGCTCTGCATTATTGGGTGTTTTATGTTGTAAACTGGATATTTTTGCAGAATTCTGCATGTAGAGTCTCAGTTTGGTGTTTGTGTCATTTTGTGAATTATTGATTGGTGAGCGGACCCCAGACCTCACAACCATAAAGGGCATTGGGCTCTATGACTGATTCAAGTATTTTTAGCCAAATCCTAATTGGTATGTTGAAATTTATGTTTCTTTTGATGGCATAGAATGCCCTTCTTGCCTTGTCTCTCAGATCGTTCACAGCTTTGTGGAAGTTACCTGTGGCGCTGATGTTTAGGCCAAGGTATGTATCGTTTTTTGTGTGCTCTAGGGCAACAGTGTCTAGATGGAATTTGTATTTGTGGTCCTGGCGACTGGACCTTTTTTGGAACACCATTATTTTGGTCTTACTGAGATTTACTGTCAGGGCCCAGGTCTGTCAGGGTCCAGGTCTGTCAGGGCCCAGGTCTGTCAGGGCCCAGGTCTGTCAGGGCCCAGAATCTATCTAGGTGCTGCTGTAGGCCCTCCTTGGTTGGTGACAGAAGTACCAGATCATCACCAAACAGTAGACATTTGACTTCAAATTCTAGACTTCAGATTCACTCCCTCTACCCCCTCCCTCTAATGCTCTCTCTACCCCCCCTCTAACTCTTTCTCTACCCCCCCCCCTCTAACTCTCTCTACACCCCCTTAACTCTCTCTCTATCCCCCCCTCTAACTCTTTCTCTACCCCCCCCCTTAACTCTCTCTCTACCCCCCTAAACTCTTTCTCTACCCCCTCTAACTCTCTCTCTACCCCCCTCTTAACTCTCTCTCTATCCCCCTCTAACTCTTTCTCTACCCCCCTCTAACTCTCTCTCTACCCCCCTTAACTCTCTCTCTACCCCCATAACTCTCTCTCTACCCCCCTCTAACTCTCTCTCTACCCCCTCTAACTCTCTCTCTACCCCCCTCTAACTCTCTCTACCCCCCCTCTAACTCTTTCTCTACCCCCCTCTAACTCTCTCTCTACCCCCCTTAACTCTCTCTCTACCCCCCTCTAACTCTCTCTCTACCCCCCTTAACTCTCTCTCTACCCCCTCCCTCTAATGCTCTCTCTACCCCCCTTAACCCTCTCTCTACCCCCCTTAACTCTCTCTCTGTGTGTCTCCGTGTGTCTCCTGGGGTTGAGTGGGACGTGGAGCTGGTTGATGAGAGACAGCCCTCAGCAGCCTGCTGTACTGTTAGTGAGTAGGTGTGAGAACCACAACAACCCCCCCATCCCAGTCAGTCAGTCCATCTGGTTTTCATTAGCTTGTTGCTACGCAGGAAAAAACACTTCTTTTGTTGTCCATGCAGCCAATCAGGAAGTGATTTTGGGGCAGTAGCTTCCTGTTTCCCTGCGTTCCCCCGGACATTAGGCTCCGCCCAGCTCCTCTAGCCCAACAGTTAATATATAACATGCTGCTTTAGAACACAGACAGGAAGGGGACAGTCCTGTGTGTAGGACATAGAGGACAGGAGGGGGGACAGTCCTGTCTGTAGGACACAGAGGACAGGAGGGGGAACAGTCCTGTCTGTAGGACATAGAGGACAGGAAGGGGAACAGTCCTGTCTGTAGGACATAGAGGACAGGAGGGGGACAGTCCTGTCTGTAGGACATAGAGGACACGAGGGGGGACAGTCCTGTCTGTAGGACACAGAGGACAGGAGGGGGGACAGTCCTGTCTGTAGGACATAGAGGACAGGAGGGGGACAGTCCTGTCTGTAGGACACAGAGGACAGGAGGGGGGACAGTCCTGTCTGTAGGACACAGAGGACAGGAGGGGGACAGTCCTCTCTGTAGGACACAGAGGACAGGAGGGGGAACAGTCCTGTCTGTAGGACACAGAGGACAGGAGGGGGGACAGTCCTGTCTGTAGGACACAGAGGACAGGAGGGGGAACAGTCCTGTCTGTAGGACACAGAGGACAGGAGGGGGAACAGTCCTGTCTGTAGGACACAGAGGACAGGAAGGGGACAGTCCTCTCTGTAGGACACAGAGGACAGGAAGGGGAACAGTCCTGTCTGTAGGACACAGAGGACAGGAGGGGGAACAGTCCTGTCTGTAGGACACAGAGGACAGGAAGGGGACAGTCCTGTCTGTAGGACACAGAGGACAGGAGGGGGACACTCCTCTCTGTAGGACACAGAGGACAGGAAGGGGACAGTCCTGTCTGTAGGACACAGAGGACAGGAAGGGGACAGTCCTGTCTGTAGGACACAGAGGACAGGAGGGGGGACAGTCCTGTCTGTAGGACACAGAGGACAGGAGGGGGGACAGTCCTGTCTGTGGGACACAGAGGACAGGAGGGGGAACTGTCCTGTCTGTAGGACACAGAGGACAGGAGGGGGGACAGTCCTGTCTGTAGGACACAGAGGACAGGAGGGGGAACAGTCCTGTCTGTAGGACATAGAGGACAGGAGGGGGGACAGTCCTGTCTGTAGGACATAGAGGACAGGAGGGGGGACAGTCCTGTCTGTAGGACATAGAGGACAGGAGGGGGAACAGTCCTGTCTGTAGGACACAGAGGACAGGAGGGGAAACAGTCCTGTCTGTAGGACACAGAGGACAGGAGGGGGAACAGTCCTGTCTGTAGGACACAGAGGACAGGAGGGGGAACAGTCTTGTCTGTAGGACACAGAGGACAGGAGGGGGGACAGTCCTGTCTGTAGGACATAGAGGACACGAGGGGGGACAGTCCTGTCTGTAGGACACAGAGGACAGGAGGGGGACAGTCCTGTCTGTAGGACATAGAGGACAGGAGGGGGACAGTCCTGTCTGTAGGACACAGAGGACAGGAGGGGGGACAGTCCTGTCTGTAGGACACAGAGGACAGGAGGGGGGACAGTCCTCTCTGTAGGACACAGAGGACAGGAGGGGGAACAGTCCTGTCTGTAGGACACAGAGGACAGGAGGGGGGACAGTCCTGTCTGTAGGACACAGAGGACAGGAGGGGGAACAGTCCTGTCTGTAGGACACAGAGGACAGGAGGGGGAACAGTCCTGTCTGTAGGACACAGAGGACAGGAGGGGGAACAGTCCTGTCTGTAGGACACAGAGGACAGGAAGGGGACAGTCCTCTCTGTAGGACACAGAGGACAGGAAGGGGAACAGTCCTGTCTGTAGGACACAGAGGACAGGAGGGGGAACAGTCCTGTCTGTAGGACACAGAGGACAGGAAGGGGACAGTCCTGTCTGTAGGACACAGAGGACAGGAGGGGGACACTCCTCTCTGTAGGACACAGAGGACAGGAAGGGGACAGTCCTGTCTGTAGGACACAGAGGACAGGAAGGGGACAGTCCTGTCTGTAGGACACAGAGGACAGGAGGGGGGACAGTCCTGTCTGTAGGACACAGAGGACAGGAGGGGGGACAGTCCTGTCTGTGGGACACAGAGGACAGGAGGGGGAACTGTCCTGTCTGTAGGACACAGAGGACAGGAGGGGGGACAGTCCTGTCTGTAGGACACAGAGGACAGGAGGGGGAACAGTCCTGTCTGTAGGACATAGAGGACAGGAGGGGGGACAGTCCTGTCTGTAGGACATAGAGGACAGGAGGGGGGACAGTCCTGTCTGTAGGACATAGAGGACAGGAGGGGGAACAGTCCTGTCTGTAGGACACAGAGGACAGGAGGGGAAACAGTCCTGTCTGTAGGACACAGAGGACAGGAGGGGGAACAGTCCTGTCTGTAGGACACAGAGGACAGGAGGGGGAACAGTCTTGTCTGTAGGACACAGAGGACAGGAGGGGGAACAGTCCTGTCTGTAGGACATAGAGGACAGGAGGGGGAACAGTCTTGTCTGTAGGACACAGAGGACAGGAGGGGGAACAGTCCTGTCTGTAGGACACAGAGGACAGGAGGGGGAACAGTCCTGTCTGTAGGACACAGAGGACAGGAGGGGGAACAGTCTTGTCTGTAGGACACAGAGGAAACAGTCCTGTCTGTAGGACACAGAGGACAGGAGGGGGAACAGTCCTGTCTGTAGGACACAGAGGACAGTCCTGTCTGTAGGACACAGAGGACAGTCCTGTCTGTAGGACACAGAGATGTTCAACTCTGAAACCATCTGTGATGCGATCTCTCCGGCCAAATGCAGCAGGTGGTGCTGTGCGATTAACCACCGAAATGACTGTTATTTTTCTTTTTTTTTAACAACTAATTGACCATCAAGGGTTAAATGACTTATATTACCATTCTTTCACTTTTTTTCTGTGGTTTCAATTAATTTATTTTACCTTTAGTTAAGAACAAATTCTTATTTTCAATGACAGCCTAGGAACAGTGGGTTAACTACCTGTTCAGGGGCAGAACGACAGACTTGTACCTTGTCAACTCGGGGATTCGAACTTGCAACCTTTCGGTTACTAGTCCAACGCTCTAACCACTAGGCTTCCCTGCCGCCCCACATTGCTCAGTTTCTCTAGAGATAAATCAGATCCAGCCTGAACTGTGTGATGTAGTAGGGAGTTGTAGTTTCCAACAGGCCAATATTCTACATAGTTTCGTGCAGAAAACGTGGTGATGAACTACAACGCCCATAATCCATTGCGAACCTACTTGTCCGGTCTGTGTGTTTCGTTTAGGCCTGTTCTGTTCGGGTGGTTTGGGCCAGACACAGAGAGACAGACACAGAACAGCTCATGACAGAGAGGAAGAGAGAGCAGTTGGTATCTCTACCTGAAAA
>NW_026290943.1:10000-12500 GCF_023373465.1 Oncorhynchus keta | reverse complement strand
TGAGTCCAGGGTAGACTGAACAATCAGACTACACCCACGGTGAGTACAGGGTAGACTGAACAATCAGACTACACCCACGGTGAGTACAGGGTAGACTGAACAATCAGACTACACCCACGGTGGGTACAGGGTAGACTGAACAATCAGACTACACCCACGGTGAGTACAGGGTAGACTGATCAATCAGACTACACCCACGGTGAGTACAGGGTCGACTTAAGTTTAACCACAGAGCTGTTGTTGTGGTGTCAGTTTGGAGACCAACCGAGATGAGGAAGTCACCAACAGCCGATTAGTCAATCGGGAGATGACATTACAGCGCACCATCTAACGCAATAAAAAAACACGCATCAATTGGATAAATGGTGAACCATAAATAGTCATATATGTCTGTGGTTGTATTGAATATACACGTGTGTTTTGCATACTAGTGTGTGTATAGCGAATTAATAACACATGGAAAAGCTAGCCAGGGCCATGTCCTAGTGAGAGCCATGGAGGAAGGTTATTTTACGTGCGGGCCTCCAGAGGCTAGTGCCAGTCGTCGAGGGGGTATTTTCTCTTACTTATTATTGCCTAAAGCTGTCCAATGACTGCCACGAGTTCTGGCGCAATAGCGCCTCACAGTAAAACATATGTGACCCTGAAAATCCACACCGGGACTGGGTCTCTCGTTAGACTAACGGTCCGGTTGTTTTCTTCGAAGCTCTGCGCATGGGGGGAGAAAGTGGACAAACCGAGATCGAGCCACATCCATGGACGTGCAGCTGTTTACTGGTTGTTGGGGGTTTTTGCGCTCAGACCCTCATGTCTCGAGTTTTTGTCGCCACAAACAACAGAAGTTCATAACACCGATCCACATCCAACCACATTGTAAATGACATACATGTATGAAGAACCACATAGATATTTGTTTACAGAATAGGCCTGACTACACATACTCTATAACGACGGACTGAATAGACTACGATCACTTGTCTATTTCACAAAATACATGCAATGTTTCGGGAGCGTGTGATTTGAATTACAACATGTCACAGAGACAGAGAGAGAGAGAGAGAGAGAGAGAGAGGGAGAAGGAGGGCGGTCTCCCTCTCTCAAAGCCCCAATGCCTTTTAGCCCGTTAAAGTAAAGGCACAGGGACCAGAGGGGGTGGGGGAACAATATCCTAGCTGCCTCTGTCTCTCTGCTTCCTTACCTATTTTTATTTTGACGCTTTGGAAAACCCGTAGCCCTTCCTCTTCGACAGCCATGCTCGCGGCTCCGCTCTTTTACCTCTCCGCCTTGTGGATAGAGTCTTTGCTCCACGGTGGTCGGGATGTGTGTGTGTGTCGGGTTTCTCCGGCAGTAGAAGGAGGCAGGTCTAGTCCAGTTCAAAGGGCCGTGTGTTGTCTGTATGGGTATATATGGTTATGCTTCCCGGACAGCGGACAGCTGCATTCCCTTACCCAACCGCTGCTACAAGACACTGCAGCTCAAACCAGAGCAGCGCGTTAGAGTGGGCGGGGCTCCGCCTTCTCTTTCAGCTGATTGACTGCCAACGGGCTGACGTCATACAAGGGGGCGGGCTAGATTAGTCGACGAAAGCGGGCTGCTCCATAGGCGCACAAGGCGGACTGTCACGGAATTGGTCCGAACCGGATTGGAGTCTATCCTGACTGGTTTACACCGATAAACATCGATGTGTGCGGTGAGAAAAACATTGCAAAGATCCCAAACAAACATCAAAACGGGTTTTGCTTTGTGCGCTGAGACTCGAATTGGAGACATGGACAAATCCGATTAGGTCATAATGAACCCAAAGGCGTAGGTTTGACTAGATGATGAACTAATCCGTGTATAAACCCATTTAGCTGCCTTCATCCATGTGTAAAACCAGACAAGACAGACTCCAAGCCGGTTCGGACCAATTCGGTTCCGGTGTGCCTTGTGCCTCTTTGAAACGCTCATGCCTTGAATTAAACGAGAATCTTTGACATAAGCCTAGTAGGGTGGGGATTTGTGATATTATTGTGATAGGTGGTGATGTTTTTTAAATTTTATTTTACCTTTATTTAACCAGGCAAGTCAGTTAAGAACACATTCTTATTTTCAATGACAGCCTGGGAACAGTGGGTTAACTGCCTGTTCAGGGGCAGAATGACAGATTAGTACCTTGTCAGCTCAGGGGTTTGAACTCGCAACCTTCCGGTTATCTGGTCCAACGCTCTAACCACTAGGCTACCCTACCGCCCCTAGCTTGACTGAACAGGCCACATCACAGGAGAGGACGAGGAGGAAGAGGACAAAACACCGCTCAGATCTGTCTAACAGAAGAAGGACCGTAAATTAGCCCCAGTCCAGAACATACTGTAGCAAACGGAGGGAGCGGGGTAGCGAACCCCGGGGTTCCAGCGTGAAAAGCAACCACTCTACGCATCGGGCCAATAGCTGGGAACTGTAGTGTGGCCTCATGCAGAGAGGATCTCTACAATATCAAATCCAAATCAAATGTATTTAT
>NW_026290943.1:0-5000 GCF_023373465.1 Oncorhynchus keta | reverse complement strand
ACAGAGGCCTACATAAACTAATGAAGGGACATGGGGCTCTCCGTCCAGACAGGCTCCCATGGAAACGGTAAATGACAGAGGCCTACATAAACTAATGAAGGGACATGGGGCTCTCCGTCCAGACAGGCTCCCATGGAAACGGTAAATGACAGAGGCCTACATAAACTAATGAAGGGACATGGGGCTCTCCATCCAGACAGGCTCCCATGGAAACGGTAAATGACAGAGGCCTACATAAACTAATGAAGGGACATGGGGCTCTCCGTCCAGACAGGCTCCCAGGGAAACGGTAAATGACAGAGGTCTACATAAACTAATGAAGGGACATGGGGCTCTCCGTCCAGACAGGCTCCCAGGGAAACGGTAAATGACAGAGGCCTACATAAACTAATGAAGGGACATGGGGCTCTCCGTCCAGACAGGCTCCCATGGAAACGGTAAATGACAGAGGCCTACATAAACTAATGAAGGGACATGGGGCTCTCCGTCCAGACAGGCTCCCATGGAAACGGTAAATGACAGAGGCCTACATAAACGTTGATGCATGTATTTTAGTACAGAGCCTCAGAGGCTACGCCCTGTGGTAAACCACAGGCCTGTGTGTGTGTGTGTGTGTGTGTGTGTGTGTGTGTGTGTGTGTGTGTGTGTGTGTGTGTGTGTGTGTGTGTGTGTGTGTGTGTGTGTGTGTGTGTGTGTGTATGTGTATGTGTATGTGTATGTGTGTGTGTGTGTGTGTGTGTGTGTGTGTGTGTGTGTGTGTGTGTGTGTGTGTGTGTGTGTGTGTGTGTGTGAGCATAGATTTGAACCAAAGCTCGTTCTTTTTCACTGGATGCACAGTTGAAGTCAGAAGTTCACATACACCTCAGCCAAATACATTTAAACTCAGGTTTTCACAATTCCTGACATTTAATCTTCGTAAAAATGCCCTGTCTTGTGTCAGGTAGGATCACCACTTTATTTTAACAATGTGAAATAATAGTAGATGGACTGATTTATTTCAGCTTTTATTTCTTTCATCACATTCCCAGTGGGTCAGAAGTTTACATTCACTCAATTAGTATTTGGTAGCATTGTCTTTAAATTGTTTAACTGGGGTCAAACGTTTCGGGTAGCCTTCCACAAGCTTCCCTCAATAAGTTGGGTGAATTTTGGCCCATTCCTCCTGACAGAGCTGGTGTAACTGAGTCAGGTTTGTAGGCCTCCTTGCTCGCACACGCTTTTTCAGTTCTGCCCACAAATTTTCTATAGGATTGAGGTCAGGGCTGAGTGATTGGCTTTGTGATGGCCACTCCAATACCTTGACTGTGTTGTCCTTAAGCCATTTTGCCACAACTTTGGAAGTATGCTTGGGGTCATTGTCCATTTGAAAAGACCCATTTATGACCAAGCTTTAACTTCCTGACTAATGTCTTGAGATGTTGCTTCAATATATCCACATAATTTTCTTACCTCATGATGCATCTATTTTGTGAAGTGCACCTGTCCCTCCTGCAGTAAAGAACACCAGTCCCTCCTGCCAGGAGAATGCTACCTGTCCCTCCTGCCAGGAGAACGCTACCTGTCCCTCCTGCCAGGAGAACGCTACCTGTCCCTCCTGCCAGGAGAACGCTACCTGTCCCTCCTGCCAGGAGAACGCTACCTGTCCCTCCTGCCAGGAGAACGCTACCTGTCCCTCCTGCCAGGAGAACGCTACCTGTCCCTCCTGCCAGGAGAACGCTACCTGTCCCTCCTGCCAGGAGAATGCTACCTGTCCCTCCTGCCAGGAGAACGCTACCTGTCCCTCTTGCCAGGAGAACGCTACCTGTCCCTCTTGCCAGGAGAACGCTACCTGTCCCTCCTGCCAGGAGAACGCTACCTGTCCCTCCTGCCAGGAGAACGCTACCTGTCCGAATGCATATTGACAACTGTAAAGCATCCGCCAAACCAATATTTGTCCGTCGGACTGCCAGATGGTGAAGTGTGATTCATCACTCCAGAGAACACGTTTCCACTGCTCCAGAGTCCAATGGCGGCGATCTTTACGCCACTCCACCCAACGCTTGGCGTCGCACATGGTGATCTTAGACTTGTGTGCGGCTGCTCGGCCATGGAAACCCATTTCATGAAGCTCCCGACGAACAGGTCTTGTGCTGACGTTGCTTCCAGAGGCAGTTTGGAACTCAGTAGTGAATGTTGCAACAGAGGACAGGTGATTTTTACGTGCTTCAGCACTCGGCGATCCCGTTCTGTGAGCGTGTGTGGTCTACCACTTCGCGGCTGAGCCGTTGTTGCTCCTAGACGCTTCCACTTCACAATAACAGCACTTACAGTTGGGGCAGTTGACCTGGGGGTCAGCTCTCAGCAGGGCAGAAATCTGGCAAAGTAACTTGTTGGAAAGGTGGCATCCTATGACGGTGCCACAATGAAAGTCACTGAGCTCTTCAGTACGGGCCATTCTACTATCAATGTTTGTCTATGGAGATTGCATGGCCGTGTGCAATTTGTACACCTATCAGCAACGGGTGTGGTTGAAATAGCAAAATCCATTCATTTGATGGGGTGTCCACAGACCAGAGTTAGTCAAGGCTGCCAGCCATGCCCCAATCCTTCAGGCTGAAACCTTCTGGCTTTATGAAGAGGAGACAACACAGACCAGAGTTAGTCAAGGCTGCCAGCCATGCCCCAATCCTTCAGGCTGAAACCTTCTGGCTTTATGAAGAGGAGACAACACAGACCAGAGTTAGTCAAGGCTGCCAGCCATGCCCCAATCCTTCAGGCTGAAACCTTCTGGCTTTATGAAGAGGAGACAACACAGACCAGAGTTAGTCAAGGCTGCCAGCCATGCCCCAATCCTTCAGGTTGAAACCTTCTGGCTTTATGAAGAGGAGACAACACAGACCAGAGTTAGTCAAGGCTGCCAGCCATGCCCCAATCCTTCAGGCTGAAACCTTCTGGCTTTATGAAGAGGAGACAACACAGACCAGAGTTAGTCAAGGCTGCCAGCCATGCCCCGATCCTTCAGGCTGAAACCTTCAGCGGTCTACACAGCCTGTCAGTCAGCGGTCTACACAGCCTGTCAGTCAGTGGTCTACACAGCCTGTCAGTCAGCGGTCTACACAGCCTGTCAGTCAGTGGACTACACAGCCTGTCAGTCAGTGGTCTACACAGCCTGTCAGTCAGCGGTCTACACAGCCTGTCAGTCAGCGGTCTACACAGCCTGTCAGTCAGTGGACTACACAGCCTGTCAGTCAGTGGTCTACACAGCCTGTCAGTCAGCGGTCTACACAGCCTGTCAGTCAGTGGTCTACACAGCCTGTCAGTCAGCAGTCTACACAGCCTGTCAGTCAGTGGTCTACACAGCCTGTCAGTCAGTGGTCTACACAGCCTGTCAGTCAGCAGTCTACACAGCCTGTCATTCAGCGGTCTACACAGCCTGTCAGTCAGCGGTCTACACAGCCTGTCATTCAGCGGTCTACACAGCCTGTCAGTCAGTGGTCTACACAGCCTGTCAGTCAGCGGTCTACACAGCCTATCAGTCAGCGGTCTACACAGCCTGTCAGTCAGCGGTCTACACAGCCTGTCAGTCAGTGGACTACACAGCCTGTCAGTCAGTGGTCTACACAGCCTGTCAGTCAGCGGTCTACACAGCCTGTCAGTCAGCGGTCTACACAGCCTGTCAGTCAGTGGACTACACAGCCTGTCAGTCAGTGGTCTACACAGCCTGTCAGTCAGCGGTCTACACAGCCTGTCAGTCAGTGGTCTACACAGCCTGTCAGTCAGCAGTCTACACAGCCTGTCAGTCAGTGGTCTACACAGCCTGTCAGTCAGTGGTCTACACAGCCTGTCAGTCAGCAGTCTACACAGCCTGTCATTCAGCGGTCTACACAGCCTGTCAGTCAGCGGTCTACACAGCCTGTCATTCAGCGGTCTACACAGCCTGTCAGTCAGTGGTCTACACAGCCTGTCAGTCAGCGGTCTACACAGCCTATCAGTCAGCAGTCTACACAGCCTGTCAGTCAGCGGTCTACACAGCCTGTCAGTCAGCAGTCTACACAGCCTGTCAGTCAGCAGTCTACACAGCCTGTCAGTCAGCAGTCTACACAGCCTGTCAGTCAGCAGTCTACACAGCCTGTCAGTCAGCAGTCTACACAGCCTGTCAGTCAGTGGTCTACACAGCCTGTCATTCAGCAGTCTACACAGCCTGTCAGTCAGCAGTCTACACAGCCTGTCAGTCAGTGGTCTACACAGCCTGTCAGTCAGCAGTCTACACAGCCTGTCAGTCAGCGGTCTACACAGCCTGTCAGTCAGTGGTCTACACAGCCTGTCATTCAGCAGTCTACACAGCCTGTCAGTCAGCAGTCTACACAGCCTGTCAGTCAGTGGTCTACACAGCCTGTCAGTCAGCGGTCTACACAGCCTGTCAGTCAGCGGTCTACACAGCCTGTCAGTCAGCGATCTACATGGAGCTGTCAGTCAGCAGTCTACACAGCCTGTCATTCAGCAGTCTACACAGCCTGTCAGTCAGCGGTCTACACTGCCTGTCAGTCAGCGGTCTACACAGCCTGTCAGTCAGCGGTCTACACAGCCTGTCAGTCAGCGGTCTACACAGCCTGTCAGTCAGTGGTCTACACAGCCTGTCAGTCAGCAGTCTACACAGCCTGTCAGTCAGCAGTCTACACAGCCTGTCAGTCAGTGGTCTACACAGCCTGTCATTCAGCAGTCTACACAGCCTGTCAGTCAGCAGTCTACACAGCCTGTCAGTCAGTGGTCTACACAGCCTGTCAGTCAGCAGTCTACACAGCCTGTCAGTCAGCGGTCTACACAGCCTGTCAGTCAGTGGTCTACACAGCCTGTCATTCAGCAGTCTACACAGCCTGTCAGTCAGCAGTCTACACAGCCTGTCAGTCAGTGGTCTACACAGCCTGTCAGTCAGCGGTCTACACAGCCTGTCAGTCAGCGGTCTACACAGCCTGTCAGTCAGCGATCTACATGGAGCTGTCAGTCAGCAGTCTACATTACAT
>NW_026290942.1:60000-123599 GCF_023373465.1 Oncorhynchus keta | reverse complement strand
GATCAGGTGTTTAACCGGTAGGATCAGGTGCTTCTAACCTGTAGGAGCAGGTGTTTAACCTGTAGGATCAGGTGTTTAACCGGTAGATCAGGTGTTTAACCTCAGGTGTTTAACCGGGTAGGATCAGGTGTTTAACCGTGTCAGGTTAACCTGTAGGATCAGGTGTAAGTTTAACCGGTAGGATCAGGTGTTAACCGGTAGGATCAGGTGTTAACCGGTAGGATCAGGTGTTTTAACCTGTAGGATCAGGTGTTTAACCTGTAGGATCAGGTGTTAACCGGTAGGATCAGGTGTTTAACCGGTAGGATCAGGTGTTAACCTGTAGGATCAGGTGTTTAGGACCAGGTAGGATCAGGTGTTAACCGGTAGGATCAGGTGTGTTTAACCTGTAGGATCAGGTGTTTAACCGTAGGATCAGGTGTTTAACCGGTAGACCGGTTTAACCGGATCAGGTGTTAACCTGTAGGATCAGGTGTTAACCTGTAGGATCAGGTGTTTAACCGGGGATCAGGTGTTTAACCGGAGGATCAGGTGTTTAACCTGTGTTTAACCTAAGTCAGGTGTTTAACCGTAGGATCAGGTGTTAACCTGGATAGGTGTTAACCGGGGATCAGGTGTTAACCTGGTAGGATCAGGTGTTTAACCTGTAGGATCAGGTGTTAACCGGTAGGATCAGGTGTTTAACCGGGATCAGGTGTCTAACTGATCAGGGTGTTTAACCTGTAGGATCAGTTGTGTTTAACCTGCCGTAGGACTAGGATCAGGTGTTTAACCTGTAGGATCAGGTGTTTAACCTGTAGGATCAGGTGTTTAACCTGTAGGATCAGGTGTTTAACAGGTAGGATCAGGTGTTTAACCTGTAGGATCAGGTTTAGGATCACCTGTAGGATCAGGTGTTTAACCTGGATCAGGATCAGGTGTTAACCTGTAGGATCAGGTAACCCGTTTAACCTGCAGGATCAGGTGTTTAACCTGTAGGATCAGGTGTTAACCTGTAGGATCAGGTGTTTAACCTGTAGGATCAGGTGTTAACCTGTAGGATCAGGTGTTTAACCTGTAGGATCAGGTGTTTAACCTGTCAGGTGTTAACCTGTAGGATCAGGTGTTTAACCTGTAGGATCAGGTGTTAACCTGTAGGATCAGGTGTTTAACCTGTAGGATCAGGTGTTAACCTGTAGGAGCAGGTGTTTAACCTGTAGGACTCAGGATCAGGTTTAACCGGTAGGATCAGGTGTTTAGGATCAGGTGTTAACCGGTAGGATCAGGTGTTAACCTGGATCAGGTGTTTATCAGGTGTTTAACCAGGGATCACGTGTTTAACCGGATCAGGTGTTAACCTGTAGGATCAGGTGTTTAACCTGTGGGATAGGATCAGGTGTTAACCTGTAGGATCAGGTGTTAACCTGTAGGATCAGGTGTTAACCGGTAGGATCAGGTGTTTAACCTGTAGGATCAGGTGTTTAACCTGTAGGATCAGGTGTTTAACCTGTAGATCAGGTGTTAACCTGTAGGATCAGGTGTTTAACCTGTAGGGATCAGGTGTTTAACCTGTAGGATCAGGTGTTAACCTGTAGGATCAGGTGTTAACCTGTAGGATCAGGTGTTTAACCTGTAGGATCAGGTGTTTAACCTGTAGGATCAGGTGTTTAACCTGTAGGATCAGGTGTTTAACCTGTAGGATCAGGTGTTAACCGTTAGGATCAGGTGTTTAACCTGTAGGATCAGGTGTTAACCTGTAGGATCAGGGTGTTAACCTGTAGGATCAGGTGTTTAACCTGTAGGATCAGGTGTTAACCTGTAGGATCAGGTGTTTAACCTGCAGGATCAGGTGTTAACCGGTAGGATCAGGTGTTTAACCTGTAGGATCAGGTGTTAACCTGGATCAGGTGTTTAACCGTAGGATCAGGTGTTTAACCTGTAGGAGCGGGTGTTATTTTATGGTAACAAATGTTATCCGGTGGAATGTTAATGATCTCCTGCTAATTCACTCAGAGCAGACTACAGGTACAGAACACAGATAGAATGGTGCTGGAATGATCTCTATGGAATTTAATGATCTCTGTAATGAATGATCTAGAATGTTAATGATCTCTGGTGGAATGTTAATGATCTCTGTGAATGTTAATGATCTCTGTGGAATGTTAATGATCTCTGTAGAATGTTAATGATCTCTGTGGAATGTTAATGATTCCTGTAGAATGTTAATGATCTCCTGTGGAATGTGTAATAATCCTGTGTAATGTTAATGATCTCTGTGGAATGTTAATGATCTCTGTAGAATGTTAATGATCTCTGTGTAATGTTAATGATCTCTGTGGAATGTTAATGATCTCTGCAGAATGTTAATGATCTCTGTGGAATGTTAATGATCTCTAAATGTTAACCTGTAATGATCTCTGTGGAATGTTAATGATCTACGTTAATGAAATGTTAATGACCTCTGTGGAATATTAATGATCTAATGAGGATCTCTGTGGAATGTTAATGATCTCTGTAGAATATCTAATGTTAATGATCTCTGTGGAATGTTAATGATCTCTGTGGAATGTTAATGATCTCTGTGGAATGTTAATGATCTCTGTGGAATGTTAATGATCTCTGTGGAATGTTAATGATCTATGTGGAATGTTAATGATCTCTGTGGATCTCTGTATGTTAATGATCTCTGTGGAATGTTAATGATCTCTGTAGAATGTTAATGATCTCTGTGGAATGTTAATGATCTCTGTGGAATGTTAATGATCTCTGTGGAATGTTAATGGTAATAAACTGTATTTATTTGTCATTTGTTCCAGTGTGCTACGATGACGACCTGACAGACGCTGTTCCGAACTCTGTACAGAATCTGTAACAACCTCCGTCTCCCCTGTACTACATACCTGTCTATAGAGAAGAGGTAACATACCTGTACTACATACCTGTCTATAGAGAAGAGGTAACATACCTGTACTACATACCTGTCTATAGAGAAGAGGTAACATACCTGTACTACATACCTGTCTATAGAGAAGAGGTACACAACCTGTAGGATACAGGTCTATAGAGAAGAGGTAATATACCTGTACTACATACCTGTCTATAGAGGATCAGGTGTACTACATACCTGTCTATATACCTGTTTAACCTGTAGATCATACCTGTACTACATACCTGTCTATAGAGAAGAGGTAACATACCTGTACTACATACCTGTCTATAGAGAAGAGGTAACATACCTGTACTACATACCTGTCTATAGAGAAGAGGTAACATACCTGTACTACATACCTGTCTATAGAGAAGAGGTAACATACCTGTACTACATACCTGTCTATAGAGAAGAGGTAACATACCTGTACTACATACCTGTCTATAGAGAAGAGGTAACATACCTGTACTACATACCTGTCTATAGAGAAGAGGTAACATACCTGTACCATACCTGTCTATAGAGAAGAGGTAACATACCTGTCTATAGAGAAGAGGTAACATACCTGTACTACATACCTGTCTATAGAGAAGAGGTAACATACCTGTACTACATACCTGTCTATAGAGAAGAGGTAACATACCTGTACTACATACCTGTCTATAGAGAAGAGGTAACATACCTGTACTACATACCTGTCTATAGAGAAGAGGTAACATACCTGTACTACATACCTGTCTATAGAGAAGAGGTAACATACCTGTACTACATACCTGTCTATAGAGAAGAGGTATCATACCTGTACTACATACCTGTCTATAGAGAAGAGGTAACATACCTGTACTACATACCTGTCTATAGAGAAGAGGTATCATACCTGTACTACATACTGTACATACCTGTACCATACCTGGAATGTTATAGAGAAGAGGTAACATACCTGTACTTACATACCTGTCTATAGAGAAGAGGTAACCTGTATACCTGTACTACCTATACCTGTTTATAGAGAAGAGGTAACATACCTGTACTACATACCTGTCTATAGAGAAGAGGTAACATACCTGTACTGTTACCTGTCTATAGAGAAGAGGTAACATACCTGTACTACATACCTGTCTATAGAGAAGAGGTAACATACCTGTACTACATACCTGTCTATAGAGAAGAGGTAACATACCTGTACTAATACCTGTCTATAGAGAAGAGGTATCTCGTGAAATGTTACATACCTGTCTATAGAGAAGAGGTAACATACCTGTACTACATACCTGTCTATAGAGAAGAGGTAACATACCTGTACTACATACCTGTCTATATAGTCTATAGAAGAGGTAACATACCTGTACTACATACCTGTACTACATACCTGTCTATAGAGAAGAGGTAACATACCTGTACTACATACCTGTACTACATACCTGTTATAGAGAGAAGAGGTAACATACCTGTACTACATACCTGTACTACATACCTGTCTATAGAGAAGAGGTATCATACCTGTACTACATACCTGTCTATAGAGAAGAGGTAACATACCTGTACTTACATACCTGTCTATTCTGGCTGGGCCACTCACGGACATCCAGAGACTTGTCCCGTAACTACTGCGTTGTCTTGGCTGTGTTCTTAGGTCATTGTCCTCTGACCTTTGCCCCAGTCTGAGGTTCTGAACACTCTGGAGCAGGTTTTCATCAAGGATCTCTCTGTACTTTACTCCGTTCATCTTTCCCTCGATCCTGACTCGTCTCCCAATCCCTGCTGCTGAAAAACATCTGCCCATCAGGATGCTTCCACCACCATGCTTCACTGTAGGGATGGTGCCACCACCATGCTTCACTGTAGGGATGCTTCCACCACCATGCTTCACTGTAGGGATGCTTCCACCACCATGCTTCACTGTAGGGATGCTTCCACCACCATGCTTCACTGTAGGGATGCTTCCACCACCATGCTTCACTGTAGGGATGGTGCCACCACCATGCTTCACTGTAGGGATGGTGCCACCACCATGCTTCACTGTAGGGATGCTTCCACCACCATGCTTCACTGTAGGGATGCTTCCACCACCATGTTCACTTAGGGATGCTTCCAGGTAGGGATGCTTGGTAGGGATGCTTCCACCACCATGCTTGACTATAGGGATGGTGCCACCACCAGTAGGGATTTTCCTGTAGGATGTGCCACCACCATGCTTCACTGTAGGATGCTTCCAGGCCTGTAGGGAACCAGATGCTTCACTGTCTGATGCTTCCAACCATGCTTCACTGTAGGGATGCACCACCATGCTTCACTGTCTGGATGCTTCCAACCATGCTTCTGTAGGGATGGTGCCTGGTTTCCTCCAGAGTTGACGCTTCTGTCTGACCAAAGAGTTCCTGGAGTGGTGACCAGAGATGGGCTTCTGTCTGACAAACTAAAACGGGCTGTCATGTGCCTTCCTGAGAGTGGGCTTCTGTCTGACCATAAAGGCCTGGAGTGCTGCAGAGATGGGTCCTTCTGGAAGGTTCTGACCATACAGAGGCCTGGAGCTCTGTCAAAGTGACCATCAGGTTCTTGTATATATAGATTGATGCAAAATGCTTAATCCAGCTCTGTGCCATCTTGTAATAAGGCCTGTGTGTGTGTGTGTGTGTGTGATGTGTGTGTGTGTGTTCTTCCTTCCCCAGTGTGAACTTCACTCTGAGACACATGGACATATCCTGGAGGCCTACGTGTCTGTGTGAGATGCAGGAGCTGAGGGACGGACGGACATGTCCTGTCTAGTGGAGCAGGTCACACCCTCTTCCCACAGTGCCTGCTGTATGAGCCACAGAGCAACTGGTGAACTGTTTCTACACACTTTACTGAACCTAGAAAACCTGTCAGAATGTTTCTGACCAACAGTACCTAGTACTATATCCTGTTCTTGTTTCTAGTACTATAATCTAAACCTACAGCCTAGTACTATATCCTAAACCCTGTCCATGGTATGTTTCTAGTACTATATCCTGACCCAACAGACATGTTTCTAGTACTATATCCTGGAGAAGTTTCTAGTAAAACCTCTACCCAACAGTGTTTCTAGTACTGTCCTAAACCCAACAGCTAGTACTATATCCTAAACCCCTATCCAACAGTGTTTCTAGTACTATATCAGTTTCAACAGAATGTTTCTAGTACTATTCCTAAACCCAACAGAATGTTTCTAGAAAAACCCCTATCCAACAGTTGTTTCTAGTACTATATCCTAAACCCAACAGTATGTTTCTAGTACTATATCCTAAACCCAACAGTATGTTTCTAGTACTATATCCTAAACCCCTATCCAACAGTATGTTTCTAGTACTATATCCTAAACCCAACAGTATGTTTATAGTACTATATCCTAAACCCCTATCCAACAGTATGTTTCTAGTACTATATCCTAAACCCAACAGAATGTTTCTAGTACTATATCCTAAACCCAACAGAATGTTTCTAGTACTATATCATAAACCCCTATCCAACAGTATGTTTCTAGTACTATATCCTAAACCCAACAGTATGTTTCTAGTACTATATCCTAAACCCAACAGTATGTTTCTAGTACTATATCCTAAACCCCTATCCAACAGAATGTTTCTAGTACTATATCCTAAACCCAACAGTATGTTTCTAGTACTATATCCTAAACCCAACAGAATGTTTCTAGTACTATATCCTAAACCCAACAGTATGTTTCTAGTACTATATCCTAAACCCCTATCCAAAAGTATGTTTCTAGTACTATATCCTAAACCCCTATCCAACAGTATGTTTCTCGTACTATATCCTAAACCCCTATCCAACAGTATGTTTCTAGTACTATATCCTAAACCCAACAGAATGTTTCTAGTACTATATCCTAAACCCAACATAATGTTTCTAGTACTATATCCTAAACCCATATCCAACAGTATGTTTCTAGTACTATATCCTAAACCCAACAGAATGTTTCTAGTACTATATCCTAAACCCAACAGAATGTTTCTAGTACTATATCCTAAACCCAACAGAATGTTTCTAGTACTATATCCTAAATCCAACAGTATGTTTCTAGTACTATATCCTAAATCCAACAGTATGTTTCTAGTACTATATCCTATACCCAACAGTATGTTTCTAGTACTATATCCTAAACCCCTATCCAACAGTATGTTTCTAGTACTATATCCTAAACCCCTATCCAACAGTATGTTTCTAGTACTATATCCTAAACCCCTATCCAACAGTATGTTTCTAGTACTATATCCTAAACCCAACAGTATGTTTCTAGTACTATATCCTAAACCCAACAGAATGTTTCTAGTACTATATCCTAAACCCCTATCCAACAGTATGTTTCTAGTACTATATCCTAAACCCCTATCCAACAGTATGTTTCTAGTACTATATCCTAAAACCCAGAATGTTTCTAGTACTATATCCTAAACCCAACAGAATGTTTCTAGTACTATATCCTAAACCCAACAGAATGTTTCTAGTACTATATCCTAAACCCCTATCCAACAGTATGGTTCTAGTACTATATCCTAAACCCAACAGAATGTTTCTAGTACTATATCCTAAACCCAACAGAATGTTTCTAGTACTATATCCTAAACCCAACAGTATGTTTCTAGTACTATATCCTAAACCCAACATGTTTCTAGTACTATATCCTAAACCCCTCCAACAGTATGTTTCTAGTACTATATCCTAAACCCAACAGAATGTTTCTAGTACTATATCCTAAACCCCTATCAACACATGTTTCTAGTACTATATCCTAAACCCAACAGAATGTTTCTAGTACTATATCCTAAACCCAACAGTATGTTTCTAGTACTATATCCTAAACCCAACAGAATGTTTCTAGTACTATATCCCTAAACCCAACAGAATGTTTCTAGTACTATATCCTAAACCCAACAGAATGTTTCTAGTACTATATCCTAAACCCAACAGTATGTTTCTAGTACTATATCCTAAACCCAACAGAATGTTTCTACTATATCCTAAACCCAACAGTATGTTTCTAGTATCCTAAACCCAACAGAATGTTTCTAGTACTATATCCTAAACCCAACAGTATGTTTCTAGTACTATATCCTAAACCCAACAGAATGTTTCTAGTACTATATCCTAAACCCAACAGTATGTTTCTAGTACTATATCCTAAACCCAACAGTATGTTTCTAGTACTATATCCTAAACCCAACAGAATGTTTCTAGTACTATATCCTAAACCCAACAGTATGTTTCTAGTACTATATCCTAAACCCAACAGAATGTTTCTAGTACTATATCCTAAACCCAACAGTATGTTTCTAGTACTATATCCTAAACCCAACAGTATGTTTCTAGTACTATATCCTAAACCCAACAGTATGTTTCTAGTACTATATCCTAAACCCAACAGAATGTTTCTAGTACTATATCCTAAACCCAACAGAATGTTTCTAGTACTATATCCTAAACCCAACAGTATGTTTCTAGTACTATATCCTAAACCCAACAGAATGTTTCTAGTACCCTAACCCCTAGAATGTTTCTAGTACTATATCCTAAACCCAACAGAATGTTTCTAGTACTACCTAAACCCTATCCAACAGTATGTTTCTAGTACTAAAAACCCAACAGAATGTTTCTAGTACTATATCCTAAACCCAACAGTATGTTTCTAGTACTATATCCTAAACCCAACAGTATGTTTCTAGTACTATACCTAAACCCAACAGTATGTTTCTAGTACTATATCCTAAACCCATCCACCCCGTATGTTTCTAGTACTATATCCTAAACAAAGTATGTTTCTAGTACTATATCCTAAACCCAACAGTATGTTTCTAGTACTATATCCTAAACCCTATCCAACAGTATGTTTCTAGTACTATATCCTAAACCCAACAGGTTTCTAGTACTATATCCTAAACCCAACAGAATGTTTCTAGTACTATATCCTAAACCCAACAGAATGTTTCTAGTACTATATCCTTATATTTCTCAGACTAACAAAGCTAATGGTAAATATACTCAGCTAACACAATGGTAAATATACTCAGCTAACACAATGGTAAATATACTCAGCTAACACAATGGTAAATATACTCAGCTAACACAATGGTAAATATACTCAGCTAACACAATGGTAAATATACTCAGCTAACACAATGGTAAATATACTCAGCTATCACAATGGTAAATATACTCAGCTAACACAATGGTAAATATACTCAGCTAACACAATGGTAAATATACTCAGCTATCACAATGGTAAATATACTCAGCTAACACAATGGTAAATATACTCAGCTAACACAATGGTAAATATACTCAGCTATCACAATGGTAAATATATACTTTAACACAATGGTAAATATACTCAGCTATCACAATGGTAAATATACTCAGCTAACACAATGGTAAATATACTCAGCTAACACAATGGTAAATATACTCAGCTAACACAATGGTAAATATACTCAGCTATCACAATGGTAAATATACTCAGCTAACACAATGGTAAATATACTCAGCTAACACAATGGTAAATATACTCAGCTATCACAATGGTAAATATACTCAGCTAACACAATGGTAAATATATCAAACAATGGTAAATATACTCAGCTAACACAATGGTAAATATACTCAGCTAACACAATGGTAAATATACTCAGCTAACACAATGGTAAATATACTCAGCTAACACAATGGTAAATATACTCAGCTAACACAATGGTAAATATACTCAGCTAACACAATGGTAAATATACTCAGCTAACACATTTGTAAATATACTCACAATGGTAAAATATACTCAGCACAATGGTAAAATATACTCAGCTAACACAATGGTAAATATACTCAGCTAACACATTTGTAAATATACTCAGCTAACACAATGGTAAATATACTCAGCTAACACAATGGTAAATATACTCAGCTAACACATTTGTAAATCTACAAAGCTTCACACAGTGGTAAATATACTTTAGCGCTGGGGAAGACATGAAATATGACCCTCAGCTAATCAGAACGTTTGTAGGTGTGTTGAGGCATGACCCTCACAATGGCCAATCAGAACGTGTTGTAGGTGTGTTGAGGCATGACCCCCACTGGCCAATCAGAACGTGTTTGTAGGTGTGTTGAGGCATGACCCCTCACTGGCCAATCAGAACGTGTTGTAGGTGTGTTGAGGCATGACCCCTCACTGGCCAATCAGAATGTGTTGTAGGTGTGTTGAGGCATGACCCTCACTGGCCAATCAGAACGTGTTGTAGGTGTGTTGAGGCATGACCCCTCACTGGCCAATCAGAACGTGTTGTAGGTGTGTTGAGGCATGACCCCTCACTGGCCAATCAGAACGTGTTGTAGGTGTGTTGAGGCATGACCCTCACTGGCCAATCAGAACGTGTTGTAGGTGTGTTGAGGCATGACCCCCTCACTGGCCAATCAGAACGTGTTGTAGGTGTGTTGAGGCATGACCCCTCACTGGCCAATCAGAACGTGTTGTAGGTGTGTTGAGGCATGACCCCTCACTGGCCAATCAGAACGTGTTGTAGGTGTGTTGAGGCATGACCCCTCACTGGCCAATCAGAACGTGTTGTAGGTGTGTTGAGGCATGACCCCCTCACTGGCCAATCAGAACGTGTTGTAGGTGTGTTGAGGCATGACCCCCTCACTGGCCAATCAGAACGTGTTGTAGGTGTGTTGAGGCATGACCCCCTCACTGGCCAATCAGAACGTGTTGTAGGTGTGTTGAGGCATGACCCCCTCACTGGCCAATCAGAACGTGTTGTAGGTGTGTTGAGGCATGACCCCCTCACTGGCCAATCAGAACGTGTTGTAGGTGTGTTGAGGCATGACCCCCTCACTGGCCAATCAGAACGTGCTCCAGGGCTAAATATGTGGTTGCTTCAAGTTGGGTATTTACAGTCTTTTATATATTACGTTGTCATCAACTCCAATTCCCATGTTAGACTTTCTCTTTTTCAGGAGTTGTGAAAGTGACAGCGGTGCCTGTCTAACCCTCTGAGGAGCTGACCTGCTCGTAGACCTGCTCGTGACCTGCTCGTAGACCTGCTCCTAGACCTGCTCGTAGACCTGCTCCTTGACCTGCTCCTTGACCTGCTCCTAGACCTGCTCCTAGACCTGCTCCTAGACCTGCTCCTGACCTGCTCCTTGACCTGCTCCTTGACCTGCTCCTAGACCTGCTCCTTGACCTGCTCCTTGACCTGCTCCTTGACCTGCTCCTAGACCTGCTCCTAGACCTGCTCCTAGACCTGCTCCTTGACCTGCTCCTAGACCTGCTCCCTAGACCTGCTCCTAGACCTGCTCCTTGACCTGCTCCTAGACCTGCTCCTTGACCTGCTCCTAGACCTGAGACATGGCGTTTTCTGATCTTAGACCTGCTCCTTGACCTGAGACATGGAGTTTTCTGATCTTAGACCTGCTCCTAGACCTGCTCCTTGACCTGAGACATGGAGTTTTCTGATCTTAGACCTGCTCCTTGACCTGCTCCTTGACCTGAGACATGGAGTTTTCTGATCTTAGACCTGCTCCTTGACCTGCTCCTTGACCTGGAGACATGGAGTTTTCTGATCTTAGACCTGCTCCTTGACCTGCTCCTTGACCTGAGACATGGAGTTTTCTGATCTTAGACCTGCTCCTTGACCTGCTCCTTGACCTGAGACATGGAGTTTTCTGATCTTAGACCTGCTCCTTGACCTGCTCCTTGACCTGAGACATGGAGTTTCTGATCTTAGACCTGCTCCTTGACCTGAGACATGGAGTTTTCTGATCTTAGACCTGCTCCTAGACCTGCCTCCTTCCTAGACCTGCTAGACATGGAGTTTTCTGATCTTAGACCTAGTGTTTTCTGAACCTCTTGTGGTCAGTGTTGAGAAGGTATTGATAAAAATATATAGATTATTTAGTGAACTAATAGCAGTCATTTCAATCAGGGCAGCTGGACAGCAGTGAACAAAGACACTAGGAATGATCTCTGTAAATAAACTCACTTGTCAAATAAGATGTTTTAAGCTCAGACCAGGGGTTGTGATATGTGTATATATTCACTATATTCTCATTGACTTGCTGTTAGATTGAAGTGAAGCGGTGAAATGGGACATTCCCATGGCCTCTGAATGTTTTATTCCAATGTAAAGGATGAGTGATCAGGAAAACACTGACCTGGGATGCATCCCAAATGGTATCATATCCTCAATATAGTGCACTACTTTAGACCAGAGCACTATGGACCCTGGTCTAGAGCCCTGTGGTCTAGAGCCCTGGTCTAGGAGCCCTATGGACCCTGGTCTAGAGCCCTATGGACCCCTGGTCTAGGCCCTGTGGACCCTGGTCTGTGGACCCTGGTCTAGAGCCCTATGGACCCTGGTCTAGAGCCCTATGGACCCTGGTCTAGAGCCCTATGGACCCTGGTCTAGAGCCCTGGACCCTGGTCTAGAGCCCCTATGGACCCTGGTCTAGAGCCCTATGGACCCTGGTCTAGAGCCCTGGTCTATGGACCCTGGTCTAGAGCCCTATGGACCCTGGGACCCTGGTCTAGAGCCCTATGGACCCTGGTCTAGAGCCCTGTGGACCCTGGTCTAGAGCCCTATGGACCCTGGTCTAGAGCCCTATGGACCCTGGTCTAGAGCCCTATGGACCCTGATCTAGTATGGACCCTGGTCTAGAGCCCTATGGACCCTGGGACCCTGGTCTAGAGCCCTATGGACCCTGGTCCCTGGTCTAGAGCCCTACCCTGGTCTAGAGCCCTATAGGTCCTATGGGACACTACCTGGTAACTGTTTATAACCATTAAATAAATAGTAAATAAACTGTTTATCAATCAGTATTTCTAAGTTCATATATTTAATAAAATAAACTACCTAATAATGTTTATAAGAGCTTTATAAGCAGACATAGTGTTAATAATGTGTGTATATTGATACAAGACCACAGCACTGTTTATTTCACAATCATACACTCATCTTTTGATTCAAAATGACTAAATAAAATACAAGTTATTGTTTTATTTCAACAACAGAAAAATGTCTTTGTTATAATTTGTGAACTTTGATTCATACCGTCTTAAAGGTGCATTCTGGGATTGAAACAACAAGCAAGCCTCCACCCGGCCTCTTTTTTTCATGTCAACAGCTGAGGAATTGGAACCACTCACAAATTCACAGACGGAGCTACGACTGACCATCTATGAGATCAGAATGATAGTTTTAACTGTGTTTTCAGGTTTAAAATGACGTTCCTTACACACAGTGGAGGACAACAAGCTTGTGTTTTGGGTTCTGATCCGGTAAGACAGTTTAATTAAAAGCTCCTCAGTCATAAGTGTTATCCATCAATATACACAGTGAGCTCCAGAAGTATTGGGACAGTGACACGCTTTGTTGTTGTTCTGGCTCTGTACTCCAAAACTTTGGGATTTGAAATGGTACAAGGACTATGAGGTTAAAGTGCAGACTGTCAGCTTTAATTTGAGTGCATTTTCATCCATATCAGGTGAACCATTTAGAAATGACAGCTTGTTGTAAATAGTCCCCCCACACACACACATTTTAGGGGACGGGAAGTATTGGGACAAATAGCACCCAATGACTACCTCAACTTTGTAAATCCTATAAATACGAATGGAATGTTTCTAAACATGGATGTTACCATGGTTATGTGGATGTTACCGTGGTGACAGATCATCCTGAATGAACCATGAGTGAGGAAGTTGGAGACATACATATCAAACCCCCCCCCCCCCCCCAAAGGGAAAGATAACTTCCTGTTACCATGTGTGTGTCCTGTACATAGGACTAATCAAACTAGAAACTGAAACAATTTGCAGGGTTTTAGTTGAGCCACTAGATAGGAGGGTGTTCCAATAATATAACCCTGGTAAGACAAATGCATTGGACTCGTTTTTTCAGCATCCTGTTGTGAAATGGAAGTGTTTGATTCTAGAAATGAACCATTGCAATACCCCAGAGTGACCTGCAGGGGGAGCTCTGTGTGTTCTGTACAGAAATGAACCAGAGTGACCTGCAATACCCAGTCAATACCCCAGAGTGACCTGCAGGGGGAGCTATGTGTGTTCTGAACAGAAATGAACTAATGCCATACCCCAGAGTGACCTGCAGGGGAACTCTGTGTGTTCTGTGCAGAAATGAACTAATGCCATACCCCAGAGTGACCAGCAGAGGAGCTCTGTGTTCCTCTCTTAAGTTATAGTTGATGTGGGCAGGCTGTCTATTCCTCTGGTGTATTTGTATTTATTATGGATCCCCATTAGTTCCTGCCAGGGCAGCAGCTACTCTTCCTGGGGTTTATTATGGATCCCCATTAGTTCCTGCCAAGGCAGCAGCTACTCTTCCTGGGGTTTATTATGGATCCCCATTAGTTCCTGTCAAGGCAGCAGCTACTCTTCCTGGGGTTTATTATGGATCCCCATTAGTTCCTGGCAAGGCAGCAGCTACTCTTCCTGGGGTTTATTATGGGTCCTCATCCCCAGCAGCTAGTTTATTATGGATCCTGCCAAGGCAGCAGCTACTCTTCCTGGGGTTTATTATGGATCCCCATTAGTTCCTGCCAAGGCAGCAGCTACTCTTCCTGGGGTTTATTATGGATCCCCATTAGTTCCTGGCAAGGCAGCAGCTACTCTTCCTGGGGTTTATTATGGATCCCCATTAGTTCCTGTCAAGGCAGCAGCTACTCTTCCTGGGGTTACAGATCCCCATTAGTTCCTGTCAAGGCAGCAGCTACTCTTCCTGGATCCCCTGGGGTTAGTTCTGTCAAGGCAGCAGCTACTCTTCCTGGGGTTTATTATGGATCCCCATTAGTTCCTGTCAAGGCAGCAGCTACTCTTTCCTGGGGTTTATTATGGATCCCCATTAGTTCCTGTCAAGGCAGCAGCTACTCTTCCTGGGGTTTATTATGGATCTGTTCCTGCAAGACAGCAGCTACTCTTCCTGGGGTTTAGCCTTCCTGGGAAGCATTTCACTGTAAGGATCCCCATTAGTTTGATTTGGCTCTGTTTTTACTGCAGCAGTTACTCTGTCCTAGAGTTTTGTAGTCATGGCTCTATTAGTTCTGTGGAATAGAGTTCCATGTAGTCATGACTCTATGTAGTACTGTGGAATAGAGTTCCTGTTCATGACTAGACTGTGGAATGGAGTTTTCATGTGTAATGGTCTACTAGTACTGTGAATAGAGTTCCATGTAGTCATGGCTCTATGTAGTACTGTGGAATAGAGTTCCATGTAGTCATGTCTATGTAGTACTGTGGAATAGAGTTCCATGTAGTCATGGCTCTATGCAGTACTGTGGAATAGAGTTCCATGTAGTCATGGCTCTATGTAGTACTGTGGAATAGAGTTCCATGTAGTCATGGCTCTATGTAGTACTGTGGAATAGAGTTCCATGTAGTAATGGCTCTATGTAGTACTGTGGAATAGATAGAGTTCCATGTAGTCATGGCTCTATGTAGTACTGTGGAATAGAGTTCCATGTAGTCATGGCTCTATGTAGTACTGTGGAATAGAGTTCCATGTAGTCATGGCTCTATGTAGTACTGTGGAATAGGAGTTCCATGTAGTCATGGCTCTATGTAGTACTGTGGAATAGAGTTCCATGTAGTCATGGCTCTATGTAGTACTGTGGAATAGAGTTCCATGTAGTCATGGCTCTATGTAGTACTGTGGAATAGAGTTCCATGTAGTCATGGCTCTATGTAGTACTGTGGAATAGAGTTCCATGTAGTCATGGCTCTATGTAGTACTGTGGAATAGAGTTCCATGTAGTCATGGCTCTATGTAGTACTGTGGAATAGAGTTCCATGTAGTCATGGCTCTATGTAGTACTGTGGAATAGAGTTCCATGTAGTCATGGTTCTATGTAGTACTGTGGAATAGAGTTCCATGTAGTCATGGCTCTATGTAGTACTGTGGAATAGAGTTCCATGTAGTCATGGCTCTATGTAGTACTGTGGAATAGAGTTCCATGTAGTCCTGACTCTATGTAGTACTGTGGAATAGAGTTCCATGTAGTCATGGCTATGTAGTACTGTGGAATAGAGTTCCATGTAGTATAATGCAGACTCTATGTAGTACTGTGGAATAGAGTTCCATGTAGTCATGGCTCTATGCAGTAGTGTGGAATAGAGTTCCATGTAGTCATGGCTCTATGTAGTACTGTGGAATAGAGTTCCATGTAGTCATGGCTCTATGTAGTACTGTGGAATAGAGTTCCATGTAGTCATGGCTCTATGTAGTACTGTGGAATAGAGTTCCATGTAGTCATGGTTCTATGTAGTACTGTGGAATAGAGTTCCATGTAGTCATGGCTCTATGTAGTACTGTGGAATAGAGTTCCATGTAGTCATGGCTCTATGTAGTACTGTGGAATAGAGTTCCATGTAGTCATGGTTCTATGTAGTACTGTGGAATAGAGTTCCATGTAGTCATGGTTCTATGTAGTACTGTGGAATAGAGTTCCATGTAGTCATGGCTCTATGTAGTACTGTGGAATAGAGTTCCATGTAGTCATGGTTCTATGTAGTACTGTGGAATAGAGTTCCATATAGTCATGACTATGTAGTACTGTGGAATAGAGTTCCATGTAGTAATGGCTCTATGTAGTACTGTGGAATAGAGTTCCATGTAGTCATGGCTCTATGCAGTAGTGTGGAATAGAGTTCCATGTAGTCATGGCTCTATGTAGTACTGTGGAATAGAGTTCCATGTAGTCATGGTTCTATGTAGTACTGTGGAATAGAGTTCCATGTAGTCATGGCTCTATGTAGTTCTGTGGAATAGAGTTCCATGTAGTCATGGCTTCTATGTAGTACTGTGGAATAGAGTTCCATGTAGTCATGGTTCTATGTAGTACTGTGGAATAGAGTTCCATGTAGTCATGGCTCTATGTAGTACTGTGGAATAGAGTTCCATGTAGTCATGACTCTACTGTGGAATAGAATTCCATGTAGTAGTACTGTGGAATAGAGTTCCATGTAGTCATGAGTTCCATGTAGTCCTGTGGAATAGAGTCATGGCTCATGTAGTACTGTGGAATAGTTCCATGTAGTTCCATGTAGTACTGTGGAATAGAGTTCCATGTAGTCATGGCTCTACGTAATACTGTGGAATAGAGTTCCATGTAGTCTGTGGAATAGAGTTCCATGTAGTACTGTGGAATAGAGTTCCATGTAGTCATGGCTCTACGTAGTACTGTGGAATAGAGTTCCATGTAGTCCTGTGGAATAGAGTTCCATGTAGTACTGTGGAATGGTTCCATGTAGTACTGTGGAATAGAGTTCCATGTAGTCATGGTTCTATGTAGTACTGTGGAATAGAGTTCCATGTCGTCAGAATTGTATTTGTACTTATTTTACCTTTATTTAACTAGGCAAGTCAGTTAAGAACAAATTGCTTATTTACAATGAGGGCCTCCCAAAAGGCCTTCTGCTGGGACGGAGCTGGGATTAAAAATACATTCAATTAAATATATGACAAAACACACATCATGACAAGAGAGACAACACTGCATGGAGACCTAATACCACAACATCGCATGGCAGCAACACATGACAACAACATGGTAGCAGCACAAAACAAGGTACACACATTATTGAGCACAGCCAACAGCACAAAGGGCAAGAATGTAGAGACAACAATACATCACACAAAGCAGCCACAACTGTCAGTAAGAGTGTCCGTGATTGAGTCTTTGAATTAAGAGATTGAGATTTAAAAAAAAACTGTTCAGTTTGAGTGTTTGTTGCAGCTCGTTCCAGTCGCTGGCTGCAGCGAACTGAAAAGACGAGCGACCAGGGATGTGTGTGCTTTGGGGACCTTTAACAGAATGTGACTGGCAGAACGGGTGGGGGATGAGGGCTGCAGTGGAAATCGGGGAGAGTGAAGCCTAGGGTGTCATCTGAAAAGCTGTCAATAGGCTACTAATAGCCGGTAACTTCTTCGGGGAAATGTTGATACGCGTCATGAATGATTGACAAGGAGCAAAGGTATGTCGGTCACATAGGGTCTACGTTTTATCCACGTCTATCAGTTATTTAAACTAGGTTGTTATACGGGACATCCGGGTATGAGTCCAATATAACGTTTATAACGGATCGTGTTTAGTCAGTACGCTACATTGACACTGTTCTGTGAAACTGATACTTCGTGAACGTAATGTCGTGATTCGCTTTCGATTGAATCGTCTGAAGTTCCGCTGAACTGCGAAGCCACGTCGCTCATTGGCCAGTATTAGTTCCTTTTGACTACTTCGGCTTCTGCTATTGGCTGAGCCGCAGTCAGCCTGCCCGTGGACCCGCCTCCTCCCAGCAAAACGAACAGATTCTGATTGATAATTTAAAGGCAGTCTTTCTGTTCATCCTTCCAGTGCGCGTCTCCACCGTTTTTACACAAAGTGTTTCAGCCAGCCGGTCTTACCGCTCGACCCAAGCGGACACCAAGCTCCCAGCGGTACCGGGTGAAGCCTCGGTGAGTTCCCCTATGCGCTGTCATCTGTCTGTGTCTCTCGCTCACTCTCTCTCTTTCTCTCTCTCTCACACACACACACACACACACAACACACCAAATAACTCTGTTACACACACACTAGGGCGCACAGACAGGCGACATATCGAACCCACCGCGCTAGCTGTTATATGCCTCATAAAGCCGCTTTTCAATCGTCTTTGCAAGACACATCTGCACTGAGTTAGCGATGACTCTGGACACTTTCTGTCTTGACGTGCGCGCGTTCGCCTATATTCTAGTTAGCAATACAATACAGTAGAGTAGGTAGTAGGTAGTAGGTATAAGCTAGTGAACAGGTCAACGGCGCCGCCAGATAGGCCACTAGTCTATATAATGCCACTACACTGTAGCGCTGCGGTCCTATGCAGCCTAGAGATTAGATGGTCATTTCTCATTGTGTCGCTTTTATTCTGCCTTCTTTAGTAGTCTGCTGCAGACAGACAGACACACAGACGCAATTCTTGTTGCCTGTTCTCTGCGGAAGGGATCCAGACTGATCCAGTCGGAACCGGTTCGTGATGCACTCGGCCACAGTTGTGCAACAGCGCAGTGCTCTTCTGATAGCGCCCAGTGGCAGGCAGTTTATTCTGGTTCCACAAGCAACTAGGGTTGTTTTGCATAACAAAAGCCGATAACACTTTTACTTTACGGGACACCTATTATCTCTTAGTCCAGAGCTTGCAGGTATAGTGCCGTATAATGAATAACAAGAACTACTTGTATGGCATCTCTGTGTAACGCGTCATGATGTGGTTACAATGCATATGTCAATAGGACAAGTTGTGCTTTAGACAGGAACAGGTGTCATTAATAGCCATTTAGACAAGTTGTGTGTGCATACATTAGGGTGGTCCCGGGAATCGAACAGGCGTTACAAGGTGTCATGAGCTACAGAAGGACCACTAGGGATGTTTTTGAACCTGTCAGGTTACTATAGGTCACAGACCATGTGGGTGGGGATGTTGTTGTGGGATCACTGGCTCCGTGGAGGCTTCAGTACAAAACCACTTCAACTTATGACAGCATGGATGTGTTCCCAAATGGCACCTTGCCTAATTCCTATTTTAGTGCACTACTTTAGCCTCATAGGCCCTGGTCAAAAGTAGTGCACTATATAGGGAATAAGGTGCCATTTGAAATGCACACCATATCTCTTACAAATTGACCAGCGCTCTCCAAGTCCTTACAGACACCGATGGGGACAGACTGTGTAGGTAGGCTAGAATAGAGTAGACTGAACTTCCCAGGGTTGGGCTGGAGGAACTGAGTTGAACCTGCAGTGCTGTTGATCTAGCACCTTTTACAGAGAGTCATGGAACATGTAATCTCTCTCTCTCTCTGTCTCTGTCTGTCTCTCTCTGTCTGTCTCTCTCTGTCTGTCTTTCTGTCTCTCTGTCTGTCTCTCTCTGTCTCTGTCTCTGTCTGTCTCTCTCTGTCAAACCTCTCTGTTCAGTATTAGTATCTGCAGTGTTCCATAATAATAACCCCCACCCCACTGGAGCAGTGATTACTGTTACTGTGTCAGTGACCTCTCTGGACCGTTCCTATAGTTACAGTGACCTCTCCCAGGACCGTTCCTATAGTTACAGTGACCTCTCCCAGGACCGTTCCTATAGTTACAGTGACCTCTCCCAGGACCGTTCCTATAGTTACAGTTCTCCCAGGACCGTTCTATAGTTCAGTGACCTCTCCCAGGACCTTCATAGTTAGTGACCTCTCCCAGGACCGTTCCTACAGTTACAACCTCTCCCAGGACCCCCTATAGTTACAGTGACCTCTCCTAGGACCGTTCCTATAGTTACAGTGGCCTCTCCCACAACAGTGGCCTCTCCCAGGACCGTTCCTATGTCAGTGGCCTCTCCCAGGACCGTTCCTATAGTTACAGTGACCTCTCCCAGGACCGTTCCTATAGTTACAGTGACCTCTCCCAGGACCGTTCCTATAGTTACAGTGACCTCTCCCAGGACCGTTCCTATAGTTACAGTGACCTCTCCCAGGACCGTTCCTATAGTTACAGTGACCTCTCCCAGGACCGTTCCTATAGTTACAGTGACCTCTCCCAGGACCGTTCCTATAGTTACAGTGACCTCTCCCAGGACCGTTCCAGTGACCTCTCCCATAGTTACAGTGACCTCTCCCAGGACCGTTCCTATAGTTACAGTGACCTCTCCCAGGACCGTTCCTATAGTTACAGTGACCTCTCCCAGGACCGTTCCTATAGTTACAGTGACCTCTCCCAGGACCGTTCCTATAGTTACAGTGACCTCTCCCAGGACCGTTCCTATAGTTACAGTGACCTCTCCCAGGACCGTTCCTATAGTTACAGTGACCTCTCCCAGGACCGTTTTATAGTTACAGTGACCTCTCCCAGGACCGTTCCTATAGTTACAGTGACCTCTCCCAGGACCGTTCCTAGTTAGTGACAGGTTGTATGTTACAGTGACCTCTCCCAGGACTGTTTCTATCAGTGACCTCTCAGGACATTTTAGTGACCTCTCCCAGGACCCTTATTTACAGGTTGTTGTTGTTGTCAATCAATCACATTTCATTTATAAAGTGTTACATCTGTTATCACAAAGTGCTGTTGTGTGTGTGTGTGTGTGTGTGTGTGTGTGTGTGTGTGTGTGTGTGTGTGTGTGTGTGTGTGTGTGTGTGTGTGTGTGTGTGTGTGTGTGTGTGTGTGTGTGTGTGTGTCTGTGTCTGTGTGGCCTCATTTGCATCCCAAACTCTTGCACTGAGCCCAGTCTGAGTTACAGCAGTCGACTTGATTGTGTTTTGGATCATTGTCTTGCTGCATGAACCAGCTGTGCTTCATCTTCAGCTCAAAGACAGCTGGCCTGACCTTCTCCTGTAGAACTCTCTGACACAGAGCAGTACACATGGTTCCTTCTGTTCAGGCAAGTCGTCCAGGTCCCGAGGCAGCACAGCTTCTCCATTTTCTCCTCAGCAGAGGCAGTTCAAGAAGTCATGCAGTTCTTTCTTTACATGTAATGAGATAAACTGAGTCATATTTGGAGCAGAATTTTCACAGTCAGTCTTCTCTGACCGTCCATGTTTTTCTATGGTGGTCTGACTCTATGGCCAGTGGTCTGACTCTATGGCCAGTGGTCTGACTCTATGGCCAGTGGTCTGACTCTATGGCCGGTGGTCTGACTCTATGGCGGTGGTCTGACTCTATGGCCGGTGGTCTGACTCTATGGCCGGTGGTCTGACTCTATGGCCAGTGGTCTGACTCTATGGTCAGTGGTCTGACTCTATGGCCGGTGGTCTGACTCTATGGCCGGTGGTCTGACTCTATGGCCGGTGGTCTGACTCTATGGCCGGTGGTCTGACTCTATGGCCGGTGGTCTGACTCTATGGCCGGTGGTCTGACTCTATGGCCGGTGGTCTGACTCTATGGCCGGTGGTCTGACTCTATGGCCGGTGGTCTGACTCTATGGCCGGTGGTCTGACTCTATGGCCGGTGGTCTGACTCTATGGCCGGTGGTCTGACTCTATGGCCGGTGGTCTGACTCTATGGCCAGTGGTCTGACTCTATGGCCAGGTTATGGTCGGTGGTCTGGCTCTATGGCCAGGTTATGATCAGTGGTCTGACTCTATGGCCAGGTTATGGCCAGTGGTCTGACTCTATGGCCAGGTTATGATCAGTGGTCTGACTCTATGGCCAGGTTATGGTCGGTGGTCTGACTCTATGGCCAGGTTATGATCAGTGGTCTGACTCTATGGCCAGGTTATGATCAGTGGTCTGACTCTATGGCCAGGTTATGGTCGGTGGTCTGACTCTATGGCCAGGTTATGGTCGGTGTGTCTCTACACTGTTAATCTCTTCCTGTGTTTGAATTGTTTGATTTTGATGAGGTGTGGTGCTTTGGTATCTCTATTGTAGAATTTGGTAACGTTGAAGTTTATAATTAAATGGGATTTTAGTTTTGCCAATAATTAGTGTATGAATTTTGGATAGAGATTTCTATTTGTTTTAATGTAGTTATTGATGGGTTGAATGGTTGAAATGAGCTGGTACTTTTGTGCTAGTTGTCTAAATATTCACTCTCTGGGTTGTGGTGTTTGTATAAGAAAGCCTTGTGATGATAATATTCTGGAGGATTACAGTGTGATGATAATATTCTGGATTACAGTGTGATGATAATATTCTGGATTACAGTGTGAGGATAATATTCTGGATTACAGTGTGATGATAATATTCTGGATTACAGTGTGAGGATAATATTCTGTATTACAGTGTGAGGATAATATTCTGGATTACAGTGTGAGGATAATATTCTGGATTACAGTGTGAGGATAATATTCTGGATTACAGTGTGAGGATAATATTCTGTTACAGTGTGAGGATAATATTCTGGATTACAGTGTGAGGATAATATTCTGGATTACAGTGTGAGGATAATATTCTGGATTACAGTGTGAGGATAATATTCTGGATTACAGTGTGATGGATAATATTCTGGATTACAGTGTGAGGATAATATTCTGGATTACAGTGTGAGGATAATATTCTGGATTACAGTGTGAGGATAATATTCTGGATTACAGTGTGAGGATAATATTCTGGATTACAGTGTGAGTTACAGTGTGAGGATAATTCTGGAGGATAAATATTCTGGATTACAGTGTGAGGATAATATTCTGGATTACAGTGTGAGAGTCCAGAATCTGTACTAGGGGAATCTCCCAGGTTCTGCCCTACAGACTAAGTTTGGGGCAATATATGTGCACACCTACAATATTTCTACTAAATTCCAGGTGTAAAATTTCAGTGGGGCTTTTATAATGTATATTTTAAATTGTACATTTGAGTTATGACAGAGTAATAGTTTGGTTACATTTATACAGGGTCTTTCTAATTACAAAACGTTCTCTATGTGCTTTATCTGTTAGGCTTCATGGCAAACCGCCCAGATGAACTTCTAGTCACACCAAGGTCAGTAGAGTTGGTGGTGTGTTTCAGAGTTGTTTCTCCCTGGGTGAAATCGTCTCTCTCGTCTCTCTAGTTGCCAGGGTGACTGATTGTAGGCCACGGTTCTGTGATGAGGTTATTAACTCTATTTGCGATTCAGCTGAATACAATCACTGTAGGGCAGGCTGACTGTACAGGACTGAACACTGTAGGACAGGCTGACTGTATAGGACTGAACACTGTAGGACAGGCTGACTGTATAGGACTGAACACTGTAGGACTGAACACTGTAGGACAGGCTGCCTGTATAGGACTGAACACTGTAGGACAGGCTGACTGTACAGGACTGAACACTGTAGGACAGGCTGACTGTAAAGGACTGAACACTGTAGGACAGGCTGACTGTATAGGACTGAACACTGTAGGACAGGCTGACTGTATAGGACTGAACACTGTAGGACAGGCTGACTGTACAGGACTGAACACTGTAGGACAGGCTGACTGTATAGGACTGAACACTGTAGGACAGGCTGACTGTATAGGACTGAACACTGTAGGACTGAACACTGTAGGACAGGCTGCCTGTATAGGACTGAACACTGTAGGACAGGCTGACTGTACAGGACTGAACACTGTAGGACAGGCTGACTGTAAAGGACTGAATACTGTAGGACAGGCTGACTGTATAGGACTGAACACTGTAGGACAGGCTGACTGTAAAGGACTGAATACTGTAGGACAGGCTGACTGTACAGGACTGAACACTGTAGGACAGGCTGACTGTACAGGACTGAATACTGTAGGACAGGCTGACTGTATAGGACTGAACACTGTAGGACAGGCTGACTGTATAGGACTGAACACTGTAGGACTGAACACTGTAGAGGACTGAACACTGTAGGACAGGCTGACTGTACAGGACTGAACACTGTAGGACAGGCTGACTGTACAAGACTGAACACTGTAGGACAGGCTGACTGTACAGGACTGAACACTGTAGGACAGGCTGACTGTATAGGACTGAACACTGTAGGACAGGCTGACTGTACAGGACTGAACACTGTAGGACAGGCTGACTGTACAAGATTGAACACTGTAGGACAGGCTGACTGTACAGGACTGAACACTGTAGGACAGGCTGACTGTACAAGATTGAACACTGTAGGACAGGCTGACTGTACAGGACTGAACACTGTAGGACAGGCTGACTGTACAAGATTGAACACTGTAGGACAGGCTGACTGTACAGGACTGAACACTGTAGGACAGGCTGACTGTACAAGATTGAACACTGTAGGACAGGCTGACTGTATAGGACTGAACACTGTAGGACAGGCTGACTGTATAGGACTGAACACTGTAGGACAGAACACTGTAGGACAGGCTGACTGTACAGGACTGAACACTGTGGACTTCAGCACCAGAGAGTATATATATATACGATCCCTGTCTGTCCTGTAGACTTCAGTACCAGAGAGTATATATATATACGCTCCCTGTCTGTCCTGTAGACTTCAGCACCAGAGAGTATATATATATACGCTCCCTGTCTGTCCTGTAGACTTCAGCACCAGAGAGTATATATATATACGATCCCTGTCTGTCCTGTAGACTTCAGCACCAGAGAGTATATATATATACGATCCCTGTCTGTCCTGTAGACTTCAGCACCAGAGAGTATATATATATACGATCCCTGTCTGTCCTGTAGACTTCAGCACCAGAGACTGTCTGTCCTGTAGACTTCAGCACCAGAGACTGTCTGTCCTGTAGACTTTCAGCACCAGAGACTGTCTGTCCTGTGGACTTCAGCACCAGAGAGTATATATATATACGCTCCCTGTCTGTCCTGTAGACTTCAGCACCAGAGAGTATATATATATATACGATCCCTGTCTGTCCTGTAGACTTCAGCACCAGAGAGTATATATATATACGATCCCTGTCTGTCCTGTAGACTTCAGCACCAGAGAGTATATATATATACGATCCCTGTCTGTCCTGTAGACTTCAGCACCAGAGAGTATATATATATACGATCCCTGTCTGTCCTGTAGACTTCAGCACCAGAGACTGTCTGTCCTGTAGACTTCAGCACCAGAGACTGTCTGTCCTGTAGACTTTCAGCACCAGAGACTGTCTGTCCTGTAGACTTCAGCACCAGAGACTGTCTGTCCTGTAGACTTCAGCACCAGAGAGTATATATATATACGATCCCTGTCTGTCCTGTAGACTTTCAGCACCAGAGACTGTCTGTCCTGTAGACTTCAGCAGCAGAGACTGTCTGTCCTGTGGACTTCAGCACCAGAGAGTATATATATATACGCTCCCTGTCTGTCCTGTGGACTTCAGCACCAGAGAGTATATATATATACGATCCCTGTCTGTCCTGTAGACTTTCAGCACCAGAGACTGTCTGTCCTGTAGACTTCAGCAGCAGAGACTGTCTGTCCTGTGGACTTCAGCACCAGAGAGTATATATATATACGCTCCTGTCTGTCCTGTGGACTTCAGCACCAGAGAGTATATATATATACGATCCCTGTCTGTCCTGTAGACTTTCAGCACCAGAGACTGTCTGTCCTGTAGACTTCAGCAGCAGAGACTGTCTGTCCTGTGGACTTCAGCACCAGAGACTGTCTGTCCTGTAGACTTCAGCACCAGAGAGTATATATATATACGATCCCTGTCTGTCCTGTAGACTTTCAGCACCAGAGACTGTCTGTCCTGTAGACTTCAGCAGCAGAGACTGTCTGTCCTGTGGACTTCAGCACCAGAGACTGTCTGTCCTGTAGACTTCAGCACCAGAGAGTATATATATATATATACGATCCCTGTCTGTCCTGTAGACTTCAGCACCAGAGACTGTCTGTCCTGTAGACTTCAGCACCAGAGACTGTCTGTCCTGTAGACTTCAGCACCAGAGAGTATATATATATACGATCCCTGTCTGTCCTGTAGACTTCAGCACCAGAGACTGTCTGTCCTGTAGACTTTCAGCACCAGAGACTGTCTGTCCTGTAGACTTCAGCAGCAGAGACTGTCTGTCCTGTGGACTTCAGCACCAGAGAGTATATATATATACGATCCCTGTCTGTCCTGTAGACTTCAGCACCAGAGACTGTCTGTCCTGTAGACTTCAGCACCAGAGACTGTCTGTCCTGTAGACTTCAGCACCAGAGACTGTCTGTCCTGTGGACTTCAGCACCAGAGACTGTCTGTCCTGTGGACTTCAGCACCAGAGACTGTCTGTCCTGTAGACTTCAGCACCAGAGACTGTCTGTCCTGTAGACTTCAGCACCAGAGAGTATATATATACGATCCCTGTCTGTCCTGTAGACTTCAGCAGCAGAGACTGTCTGTCCTGTAGACTTTCAGCACCAGAGACTGTCTGTCCTGTAGACTTCAGCACCAGAGAGTATATATATATACGATCCCTGTCTGTCCTGTAGACTTCAGCACCAGAGACTGTCTGACCTGTAGACTTCAGCACCAGAGAGTATATATATATACGATCCCTGTCTGTCCTGTAGACTTCAGTACCAGAGAGTATATATATATACGATCCCTGTCTGTCCTGTAGACTTCAGCACCAGAGACTGTCTGTCCTGTAGACTTCAGCACCAGAGAGTATATATATATACGATCCCTGTCTGTCCTGTAGACTTCAGCACCAGAGAGTATATATATATACGATCCCTGTCTGTCCTGTAGACTTCAGCACCAGAGACTGTCTGTCCTGTAGACTTCAGCACCAGAGAGTATATATATATACGATCCCTGTCTGTCCTGTAGACTTCAGCACCAGAGAGTATATATATATACGATCCCTGTCTGTCCTGTAGACTTCAGCACCAGAGACTGTCTGTCCTGTAGACTTCAGCACCAGAGACTGTCTGTCCTGTAGACTTCAGCACCAGAGAGTATATATATATACGCTCCCTGTCTGTCCTGTAGACTTCAGCACCAGAGAGTATATATATATACGATCCCTGTCTGTCCTGTAGACTTCAGCACCAGAGAGTATATATATATACGATCCCTGTCTGTCCTGTGGACTTCAGCACCAGAGACTGTCTGTCCTGTGGACTTCAGCACCAGAGAGTATATATATACGATCCCTGTCTGTCCTGTAGACTTCAGCACCAGAGACTGTCTGTCCTGTAGACTTCAGTACCAGAGAGTATATATATATACGATCCCTGTCTGTCCTGTAGACTTCAGCACCAGAGAGTATATATATATACGATCCCTGTCTGTCCTGTAGACTTCAGCACCAGAGAGTATATATATATACGATCCCTGTCTGTCCTGTAGACTTCAGCACCAGAGAGTATATATATATACGATCCCTGTCTGTCCTGTGGACTTCAGCACCAGAGAGTATATATATATACGATCCCTGTCTGTCCTGTGGACTTCAGCACCAGAGACTGTCTGTCCTGTAGACTTCAGCACCAGAGAGTATATATATATATACGATCCTGTCTGTCCTGTGGACTTCAGCACCAGAGACTGTCTGTCCTGTAGACTTCAGCAGCAGAGACTGTCTGTCCTGTAGTCTTCAGCACCAGAGAGTATATATATATATACGATCCCTGTCTGTCCTGTGGACTTCAGCACCAGAGAGTATATATATATACGATCCCTGTCTGTCCTGTGGACTTCAGTACCAGAGAGTATATATATATACGATCCCTGTCTGTCCTGTAGACTTCAGCACCAGAGACTGTCTGTCCTGTAGACTTCAGCACCAGAGAGTATATATATATATACGCTCCCTGTCTGTCCTGTAGACTTCAGCACCAGAGAGTATATATATATACGATCCCTGTCTGTCCTGTAGACTTCAGCACCAGAGAGTATATATATATACGATCCCTGTCTGTCCTGTAGACTTCAGTACCAGAGAGTATATATATATACGCTCCCTGTCTGTCCTGTAGACTTCAGCACCAGAGAGTATATATATATACGATCCCTGTCTGTCCTGTAGACTTCAGCACCAGAGACTGTCTGTCCTGTGGACTTCAGCACCAGAGAGTATATATATATACGATCCCTGTCTGTCCTGTAGACTTCAGCACCAGAGAGTATATATATATACGATCCCTGTCTGTCCTGTGGACTTCAGAACCAGAGACTGTCTGTCCTGTAGACTTCAGCACCAGAGACTGTCTGTCCTGTGGACTTCAGCACCAGAGAGTATATATATATACGATCCCTGTCTGTCCTGTAGACTTCAGCACCAGAGAGTATATATATATACGCTCCCTGTCTGTCCTGTAGACTTCAGCACCAGAGAGTATATATATATACGATCCCTGTCTGTCCTGTAGACTTCAGCACCAGAGACTGTCTGTCCTGTAGACTTCAGCACCAGAGACTGTCTGTCCTGTGGACTTCAGCACCAGAGACTGTCTGTCCTGTGGACTTCAGCACCAGAGAGTATATATATATACGATCCCTGTCTGTCCTGTAGACTTCAGTACCAGAGAGTATATATATATACGCTCCCTGTCTGTCCTGTAGACTTCAGCACCAGAGAGTATATATATATACGCTCCCTGTCTGTCCTGTGGACTTCAGCACCAGAGACTGTCTGTCCTGTGGACTTCAGTACCAGAGAGTATATATATATACGCTCCCTGTCTGTCCTGTAGACTTCAGTACCAGAGAGTATATATATATACGATCCCTGTCTGTCCTGTAGACTTCAGCACCAGAGACTGTCTGTCCTGTGGACTTCAGCACCAGAGAGTATATATATATACGCTCCCTGTCTGTCCTGTGGACTTCAGCACCAGAGAGTATATATATATACGCTCCCTGTCTGTCCTGTAGACTTCAGTACCAGAGAGTATATATATATACGATCCCTGTCTGTCCTGTAGACTTCAGTACCAGAGAGTATATATATATACGCTCCCTGTCTGTCCTGTGGACTTCAGCACCAGAGAGTATATATATACGCTCCCTGTCTGTCCTGTAGACTTCAGCACCAGAGAGTATATATATATACGATCCCTGTCTGTCCTGTAGACTTCAGCACCAGAGAGTATATATATATACGATCCCTGTCTGTCCTGTAGACTTCAGCACCAGAGAGTATATATATATACGATCCCTGTCTGTCCTGTAGACTTCAGTACCAGAGAGTATATATATATACGATCCCTGTCTGTCCTGTAGACTTCAGCACCAGAGAGTATATATATATACGCTCCCTGTCTGTCCTGTGGACTTCAGTACCAGAGTATATATATATACGATCCCTGTCTGTCCTGTAGACTTCAGCACCAGAGAGTATATATATATACGATCCCTGTCTGTCCTGTAGACTTCAGCACCAGAGAGTATATATATATACGATCCCTGTCTGTCCTGTAGACTTCAGCACCAGAGAGTATATATATATACGATCCCTGTCTGTCCTTTAGACTTCAGCACCAGAGAGTATATATATATATACGCTCCCTGTCTGTCCTGTAGACTTCAGCACCAGAGAGTATATATATATACGATCCCTGTCTGTCCTGTGGACTTCAGCACCAGAGACTGTCTGTCCTGTAGACTTCAGTACCAGAGAGTATATATATATACGCTCCCTGTCTGTCCTGTAGACTTCAGCACCAGAGAGTATATATATATACGATCCCTGTCTGTCCTGTAGACTTCAGCACCAGAGAGTATATATATATACGCTCCCTGTCTGTCCTGTAGACTTCAGCACCAGAGAGTATATATATATACGATCCCTGTCTGTCCTGTGGACTTCAGTACCAGAGAGTATATATATATACGATCCCTGTCTGTCCTGTAGACTTCAGTACCAGAGAGTATATATATATACGCTCCCTGTCTGTCCTGTAGACTTCAGCACCAGAGAGTATATATATATACGATCCCTGTCTGTCCTGTAGACTTCAGTACCAGAGTGTATATATATATACGATCCCTGTCTGTCCTGTAGACTTCAGTACCAGAGAGTATATATATATACGCTCCCTGTCTGTCCTGTGGACTTCAGTACCAGAGAGTATATATATATACGATCCCTGTCTGTCCTGTAGACTTCAGCACCAGAGAGTATATATATATACGATCCCTGTCTGTCCTGTAGACTTCAGCACCAGAGAGTATATATATATACGCTCCCTGTCTGTCCTGTAGACTTCAGCACCAGAGAGTATATATATATACGATCCCTGTCTGTCCTGTAGACTTCAGTACCAGAGAGTATATATATATACGATCCCTGTCTGTCCTGTAGACTTCAGCACCAGAGACTGTCTGTCCTGTGGACTTCAGCACCAGAGAGTATATATATATACGATCCCTGTCTGTCCTGTAGACTTCAGCACCAGAGAGTATATATATATACGCTCCCTGTCTGTCCTGTGGACTTCAGCACCAGAGAGTATATATATATACGATCCCTGTCTGTCCTGTAGACTTCAGCACCAGAGACTGTCTGTCCTGTAGACTTCAGCACCAGAGACTGTCTGTCCTGTGGACTTCAGTACCAGAGAGTATATATATATACGATCCCTGTCTGTCCTGTAGACTTCAGTACCAGAGAGTATATATATATACGATCCCTGTCTGTCCTGTGGACTTCAGTACCAGAGAGTATATATATATACGATCCCTGTCTGTCCTGTAGACTTCAGCACCAGAGAGTATATATATATACGATCCCTGTCTGTCCTGTAGACTTCAGCACCAGAGAGTATATATATATACGATCCCTGTCTGTCCTGTGGACTTCAGCACCAGAGACTGTCTGTCCTGTGGACTTCAGCACCAGAGAGTATATATATATATACGATCCCTGTCTGTCCTGTAGACTTCAGCACCAGAGAGTATATATATATACGATCCCTGTCTGTCCTGTAGACTTCAGCACCAGAGAGTATATATATATACGCTCCTGTCTGTCCTGTAGACTTCAGCACCAGAGAGTATATATATATACGATCCCTGTCTGTCCTGTAGACTTCAGAACCAGAGAGTATATATATATACGATCCTGTCTGTCCTGTAGACTTCAGTACCAGAGAGTATATATATATACGATCCCTGTCTGTCCTGTAGACTTCAGCACCAGAGACTGTCTGTCCTGTAGACTTCAGTACCAGAGAGTATATATATATACGATCCCTGTCTGTCCTGTGGACTTCAGCACCAGAGAGTATATATATATACGATCCCTGTCTGTCCTGTAGACTTCAGCACCAGAGAGTATATATATATACGATCCCTGTCTGTCCTGTAGACTTCAGCACCAGAGACTGTCTGTCCTGTAGACTTCAGCACCAGAGAGTATATATATATATGATCCCTGTCTGTCCTGTGGACTTCAGCACCAGAGAGTGTATATATATATGATCCCTGTCTGTCCTGTAGACTTCAGTACCAGAGAGTATATATATATACGATCCCTGTCTGTCCTGTAGACTTCAGTACCAGAGAGTATATATATATACGATCCCTGTCTGTCCTGTAGACTTCAGCACCAGAGAGTATATATATATACGATCCCTGTCTGTCCTGTAGACTTCAGCACCAGAGAGTATATATATATACGCTCCCTGTCTGTCCTGTAGACTTCAGCACCAGAGACTGTCTGTCCTGTAGACTTCAGCACCAGAGACTGTCTGTCCTGTAGACTTCAGCACCAGAGACTGTCTGTCCTGTGGACTTCAGCACCAGAGACTGTCTGTCCTGTAGACTTCAGCACCAGAGACTGTCTGTCCTGTAGACTTCAGCACCAGAGACTGTCTGTCCTGTGGACTTCAGCACCAGAGACTGTCTGTCCTGTGGACTTCAGCACCAGAGAGTATATATATATACGATCCCTGTCTGTCCTGTAGACTTCAGCACCAGAGAGTATATATATATACGATCCCTGTCTGTCCTGTGGACTTCAGTACCAGAGAGTATATATATATACGCTCCCTGTCTGTCCTGTGGACTTCAGTACCAGAGACTGTCTGTCCTGTAGACTTCAGTACCAGAGAGTATATATATATACGATCCCTGTCTGTCCTGTAGACTTCAGCACCAGAGTGTATATATATATACGATCCCTGTCTGTCCTGTAGACTTCAGCACCAGAGAGTATATATATATACGATCCCTGTCTGTCCTGTAGACTTCAGCACCAGAGAGTATATATATATACGATCCCTGTCTGTCCTGTAGACTTCAGCACCAGAGAGTATATATATATACGATCCCTGTCTGTCCTGTAGACTTCAGCACCAGAGAGTATATATATATACGATCCCTGTCTGTCCTGTAGACTTCAGCACCAGAGAGTATATATATATACGATCCCTGTCTGTCCTGTAGACTTCAGCACCAGAGAGTATATATATATACGATCCCTGTCTGTCCTGTAGACTTCAGCACCAGAGAGTATATATATATACGCTCCCTGTCTGTCCTGTAGACTTCAGCACCAGAGAGTATATATATATACGATCCCTGTCTGTCCTGTAGACTTCAGCACCAGAGAGTATATATATATACGACATGACGTAACAGGACCTACAGTAGAGGAATCATGTATCTGGCCTCTCAGAAATAGGTTAACTAGCTCAGGCTTTTCATACACCCTGCAGTCTCCCTCTGTTCTGCCTCAGTAGATCTGAATACACGTGGGCTGTATAGATGTTGCAGTGTCTCCACAGGGGCCGCGCCAAAGAGGATGTCACGGAACTACATTCAACTGTCACTTTTAGCGTTAGCTGTGCAGCCTAAAGGTCAGAGGTTAAATGATCATAACAACCAGGTAGTCAGACAGTGTAAATCTGATTAAACATTGAGGGGGTTTCCCAGTCACAGATGAAGCATTTTTAATGGAGAATGTAAATTGGAGTAGGTTTAATCTGTGTCCTGAAAACAGGTCCCTCAGTATTCTGCTTGTCTGGACACGGGGATGGGTAGTAGGGTTTCCATCTGTAGTTAGTTCCCAGAGGGATTTCTCTCTGTCCTGGTTCCATGGAGAACAGTGGGCCAGACACACTGTGGATGTCACTGTCTCGTAGGGTCGTGCTGTAGGGAGAGTGGCTAGACTGTTACGACTGGTACTGTGTGTTGTCAGATGTGAGCCAGTCCTATGAATCGTGACTCTCTGGCAGCGGCCCGTACATTTGTACCTGTATCTGTCTGTTGTTGCATCATCACTGAGCGCCTGTGGTCATTCCTAGAAGGTTTTCTATGCACCTGATAGGTGCAGAGAAATGTGTTGTTTTTACAGGGTCAAGGGAGGGGAGAGAGGTAAGGGGGTGGAGGGAGAGCGGTAAGGGGGACTACCTGCTGCCCCTAGAAGCAACACTCAGGCTATGTCGTTGTGTTATAACGACATCCAGGCTATGTCGTTGTGTTATAACGACACCCAGGCTATGTCCTCATGGTGTAACACAACACCCAGGCTATGTCATCGTGTTATAACGACACCCAGGCTATGTCGTTGTGTTATAACGACACCCAGGCTATGTCGTCGTGTTATAACGACACCCAGGCTATGTCCTCGTGGTGTAACACGACACCCAGGCTATGTCATCGTGTTATAACGACACCCAGGCTATGTCGTTGTGTTATAACGACATCCAGGCTATGTCGTTGTGTTATAACGACACCCAGGCTATGTCCTCGTGTTATAACGACACCCAGGCTATGTCCTCGTGTTATAACGACACCCAGGCTATGTCCTCGTGTTATAACGACACCCAGGTTATGTCCTCGTGTTATAACGACACCCAGGCTATGTCGTCGTGTTATAACGACACCCAGGCTATGTCCTCGTGTTATAACGACACCCAGGCTATGTCCTCGTGTTGTAACGACACCCAGGCTATGTCCTCGTGGTGTAACACGACACCCAGGCTACGTCCTCGTGTTATAACGACACCCAGGCTACGTCCTCGTGTTATAACGACACCCAGGCTACGTCCTCGTGTTATAACGACACCCAGGTTATGTCCTCGTGTTATAACGACACCCAGGTTATGTCCTCGTGTTATAACGACACCCAGGCTACGTCGTCGTGTTGTAACGACACCCAGGCTACGTCCTCGTGTTATAACGACACCCAGGCTACGTCCTCGTGTTGTAACGACACCCAGGCTACGTCCTCGTGTTGTAACGACACCCAGGCTACGTCCTCGTGTTATAACGACACCCAGGCTACGTCCTCGTGTTATAACGACACCCAGGCTACGTCCTCGTGTTGTAACGACACCCAGGCTACGTCCTCGTGTTATAACGACACCCAGGCTATGTCCTCGTGTTGTAACGACACCCAGGCTATGTCCTCGTGTTATAACGACACCCAGGTTATGTCCTCGTGTTATAACGACACCCAGGCTATGTCCTCGTGTTGTAACGACACCCAGGCTATGTCCTCGTGTTATAACGACACCCAGGTTATGTCCTCGTGTTATAACGACACCCAGGCTATGTCCTCGTGTTATAACGACACCCAGGTTATGTCCTCGTGTTATAACGACACCCAGGTTATGTCCTCGTGTTATAACACAACACCCAGGCTATGTCCTCGTGTTGTAACGACACCCAGGTTATGTCCTCGTGTTATAACGACACCCAGGTTATGTCCTCGTGTTATAACGACACCCAGGCTATGTCGTCGTGTTGTAACGACACCCAGGCTACGTCCTCGTGTTATAACGACACCCAGGCTACGTCCTCGTGTTGTAACGACACCCAGGCTACGTCCTCGTGTTGTAACGACACCCAGGCTACGTCCTCGTGTTATAACGACACCCAGGCTACGTCCTCGTGTTATAACGACACCCAGGTTACGTCCTCGTGTTATAACGACACCCAGGCTACGTCCTCGTGTTGTAACGACACCCAGGCTACGTCCTCGTGTTGTAACGACACCCAGGCTATGTCCTCGTGTTATAACGACACCCAGGCTATGTCCTCGTGTTATAACGACACCCAGGCTATGTCCTCGTGTTATAACGACACCCAGGCTATGTCCTCGTGTTATAACGACACCCAGGCTATGTCCTCGTGTTGTAACGACACCCAGGCTATGTCCTCGTGTTATAACGACACCCAGGCTATGTCCTCGTGTTGTAACGACACCCAGGCTATGTCCTCGTGTTGTAACGACACCCAGGCTATGTCCTCGTGTTGTAACGACACCCAGGCTATGTCCTCGTGTTGTAACGACACCCAGGCTATGTCCTCGTGTTATAACGACACCCAGGCTATGTCCTCGTGTTGTAACGACACCCAGGCTATGTCCTCGTGTTGTAACGACACCCAGGTTATGTCCTCGTGTTATAACGACACCCAGGCTATGTCCTCGTGTTATAACGACACCCAGGCTATGTCCTCGTGTTATAACGACACCCAGGCTACGTCCTCGTGTTATAACGACACCCAGGTTACGTCCTCGTGTTGTAACGACACCCAGGCTATGTCGGCGTGTTATAACGATACGTCCTCGTGTTGTAACGACACCCAGGCTATGTCCTCGTGTTATAACGACACCCAGGCTATGTCCTCGTGTTATAACGACACCCAGGCTATGTCATCGTGTTGTAACGCAACACCCAGGCTATGTCGTCGTGTTATAACGACACCCAGGCTATGTCGTCGTGTTGTAACGACACCCAGGCTATGTCCTCGTGTTGTAACGACACCCAGGCTATGTCCTCGTGTTGTAACGACACCCAGGCTACGTCCTCGTGTTGTAACGACACCCAAGCTATGTCCTCGTGTTGTAACGACACCCAGGCTATGTCCTCGTGTTGTAACGACACCCAGGCTATGTCCTCGTGTTGTAACGACACCCAGGCTATGTCCTCGTGTTGTAACGACACCCAGGTTATGTCCTCGTGTTATAACGACACCCAGGCTATGTCATCGTGTTGTAACGACACCCAGGCTATGTCCTCGTGTTGTAACGACACCCAGGTTATGTCCTCGTGTTATAACGACACCCAGGTTATGTCCTCGTGTTATAACGACACCCAGGTTATGTCCTCGTGTTATAACGACACCCAGGTTATGTCCTCGTGTTATAACGACACCCAGGCTATGTCATCGTGTTGTAACGACACCCAGGCTATGTCCTCGTGTTGTAACGACACCCAGGCTATGTCCTCGTGTTGTAACGACACCCAGGCTATGTCCTCGTGTTGTAACGACACCCAGGCTATGTCCTCGTGTTGTAACGACACCCAGGTTATGTCCTCGTGTTGTAACGACACCCAGGTTATGTCCTCGTGTTGTAACGACACCCAGGCTATGTCCTCGTGTTATAACGACACCCAGGCTATGTCCTCGTGTTGTAACGACACCCAGGCTATGTCCTCGTGTTGTAACGACACCCAGGCTATGTCCTCGTGTTGTAACGACACCCAGGTTATGTCCTCGTGTTGTAACGACACCCAGGCTATGTCCTCGTGTTGTAACGACACCCAGGCTATGTCCTCGTGTTGTAACGACACCCAGGCTATGTCCTCGTGTTGTAACGACACCCAGGCTATGTCCTCGTGTTGTAACGACACCCAGGCTATGTCCTCGTGTTGTAACGACACCCAGGCTATGTCCTCGTGTTGTAACGACACCCAGGCTATGTCCTCGTGTTGTAACGACACCCAGGCTATGTCCTCGTGTTGTAACGACACCCAGGCTATGTCCTCGTGTTGTAACGACACCCAGGCTATGTCCTCGTGTTGTAACGACACCCAGGCTATGTCCTCGTGTTGTAACGACACCCAGGCTATGTCCTCGTGTTGTAACGACACCCAGGCTATGTCCTCGTGTTATAACGACACCCAGGCTATGTCCTCGTGTTATAACGACACCCAGGCTATGTCCTCGTGTTATAACGACACCCAGGCTATGTCCTCGTGTTATAACGACACCCAGGCTATGTCATCGTGTTGTAACAAGCCAGATTCATTCATGAATGTCTTTCTGCTTTCGTGTGTCATTCATTCTCCATTCTCTCACTAAACACTGGACTCTCTGACTGAGGGAGAACCGAACCAACGTGTGTGTGTGTGTGTGTGTGTGTGTGTGTGTGTGTGTGTGTGTGTGTGTGTGTGTGTGTGTGTGTGTGTGTGTGTGTGTGTGTGTCAGCCCTCTGCTCAGTGACAGAATGAAGTGGAGACCCCTGATGAATAATGATCAGTTCAGTTTTATAATGGAGAGAGTAAAGACCCGGAGACTGGCTTCTCTGTTAACATGGAGAGAGTAAAGACCTGGAGACTGGCTTCTCTGTTAACATGGAGAGAGTAAAGACCTGGAGACTGGCTTCTCTGTTAACATGGAGAGAGTAAAGACCTGGAGACTGGCTTCTCTGTTAACATGGAGAGAGTAAAGACCCGGAGACTGGCTTCTCTGTTAACATGGAGAGAGTAAAGACCTGGAGACTGGCTTCTCTGTTAACATGGAGAGAGTAAAGACCTGGAGACTGGCTTCTCTGTTAACACCCGGAGACTGGCTGTTAACATGGAGAGAGTAAAGACCTGGAGACTGGCTTCTCTGGAGAGAGTAAAGACCTGGAGACTGGCTTCTCTGTTAACATGGAGACTAAAGACCTGGAGACTGGCTTCTCTGTTAACATGGAGAGAGTAAAGACCTGGAGACTGGCTTCTCTGTTAACATGGAGAGAGTAAAGACCTGGAGACTGGCTTCTCTGTTAACATGGAGAGAGTAAAGACCTGGAGACTGGCTTCTCTGTTAACATGGAGAGAGTAAAGACCTGGAGACTGGCTTCTCTGTTAACATGGAGAGAGTAAAGACCTGGAGACTGGCTTCTCTGTTAACATGGAGAGAGTAAAGACCTGGAGACTGGCTTCTCTGTTAACATGGAGAGAGTAAAGACCTGGAGACTGGCTTCTCTGTTAACATGGAGAGAGTAAAGACCTGGAGACTGGCTTCTCTGTTAACATGGAGAGAGTAAAGACCTGGAGACTGGCTTCTCTGTTAACATGGAGAGAGTAAAGACCTGGAGACTGGCTTCTCTGTTAACATGGAGAGAGTAAAGACCTGGAGACTGGCTTCTCTGTTAACATGGAGAGAGTAAAGACCTGGAGACTGGCTTCTCTGTTAACATGGAGAGAGTAAAGACCCGGAGACTGGCTTCTCTGTTAACATGGAGAGAGTAAAGACCTGGAGACTGGCTTCTCTGTTAACATGGAGAGAGTAAAGACCTGGAGACTGGCTTCTCTGTTAACATGGAGAGAGTAAAGACCTGGAGACTGGCTTCTCTGTTAACATGGAGAGAGTAAAGACCTGGAGACTGGCTTCTCTGTTAACATGGAGAGAGTAAAGACCTGGAGACTGGCTTCTCTGTTAACATGGAGAGAGTAAAGACCTGGAGACTGGCTTCTCTGTTAACATGGAGAGAGTAAAGACCTGGAGACTGGCTTCTCTGTTAACATGGAGAGAGTAAAGACCTGGAGACTGGCTTCTCTGTTAACATGGAGAACAGACTGGCTTCTCTGTTAACATGGAGAGAGTAAAGACCTGGAGACTGGCTTCTCTGTTAACATGGAGAGAGTAAAGACCCGGAGACTGGCTTCTCTGTTAACATGGAGAGAGTAAAGACCTGGAGACTGGCTTCTCTGTTAACATGGAGAGAGTAAAGACCTGGAGACTGGCTTCTCTGTTAACATGGAGAGAGTAAAGACCTGGAGACTGGCTTCTCTGTTAACATGGAGAGAGTAAAGACCTGGAGACTGGCTTCTCTGTTAACATGGAGAGAGTAAAGACCTGGAGACTGGCTTCTCTGTTAACATGGAGAGAGTAAAGACCTGGAGACTGGCTTCTCTGTTAACATGGAGAGAGTAAAGACCTGGAGACTGGCTTCTCTGTTAACATGGAGAGAGTAAAGACCTGGAGACTGGCTTCTCTGTTAACATGGAGAGAGTAAAGACCTGGAGACTGGCTTCTCTGTTAACATGGAGAGAGTAAAGACCTGGAGACTGGCTTCTCTGTTAACATGGAGAGAGTAAAGACCTGGAGACTGGCTTCTCTGTTAACATGGAGAGAGTAAAGACCTGGAGACTGGCTTCTCTGTTAACATGGAGAGAGTAAAGACCTGGAGACTGGCTTCTCTGTTAACATGGAGAGAGTAAAGACCTGGAGACTGGCTTCTCTGTTAACATGGAGAGAGTAAAGACCTGGAGACTGGCTTCTCTGTTAACATGGAGAGAGTAAAGACCTGGAGACTGGCTTCTCTGTTAACATGGAGTAAAGACCTGGAGACTGGCTTCTCTGTTAACATGGAAAGAAAGACCTGGAGACTGGCTTCTCTGTTAACATGGAGAGAGTAAAGACCTGGAGACTGGCTTCTCTGTTAACATGGAGAGAGTAAAGACCTGGAGACTGGCTTCTCTGTTAACATGGAGAGAGTAAAGACCTGGAGACTGGCTTCTCTGTTAACATGGAGAGAGTAAAGACCTGGAGACTGGCTTCTCTGTTAACATGGAGAGAGTAAAGACCTGGAGACTGGCTTCTCTGTTAACATGGAGAGAGTAAAGACCTGGAGACTGGCTTCTCTGTTAACATGGAGAGAGTAAAGACCCGGAGACTGGCTTCTCTGTTAACATGGAGAGAGTAAAGACCTGGAGACTGGCTTCTCTGTTAACATGGAGAGAGTAAAGACCTGGAGACTGGCTTCTCTGTTAACATGGAGAGAGTAAAGACCTGGAGACTGGCTTCTCTGTTAACATGGAGAGAGTAAAGACCTGGAGACTGGCTTCTCTGTTAACATGGAGAGAGTAAAGACCTGGAGACTGGCTTCTCTGTTAACATGGAGAGAGTAAAGACCTGGAGACTGGCTTCTCTGTTAACATGGAGAGAGTAAAGACCTGGAGACTGGCTTCTCTGTTAACATGGAGAGAGACTGGCTAAAGACCTGGAGACTGGCTTCTCTGTTAACATGGAGAGAGTAAAGACCTGGAGACTGGCTTCTCTGTTAACATGGAGAGAGTAAAGACCTGGAGACTGGCTTCTCTGTTAACATGGAGAGAGTAAAGACCTGGAGACTGGCTTCTCTGTTAACATGGAGAGAGTAAAGACCTGGAGACTGGCTTCTCTGTTAACATGGAGAGAGTAAAGACCTGGAGACTGGCTTCTCTGTTAACATGGAGAGAGTAAAGACCTGGAGACTGGCTTCTCTGTTAACATGGAGAGAGTAAAGACCTGGAGACTGGCTTCTCTGTTAACATGGAGAGAGTAAAGACCTGGAGACTGGCTTCTCTGTTAACATGGAGAGAGTAAAGACCTGGAGACTGGCTTCTCTGTTAACATGGAGAGAGTAAAGACCTGGAGACTGGCTTCTCTGTTAACATGGAGAGAGTAAAGACCTGGAGACTGGCTTCTCTGTTAACATGGAGAGAGTAAAGACCTGGAGACTGGCTTCTCTGTTAACATGGAGAGAGTAAAGACCTGGAGACTGGCTTCTCTGTTAACATGGAGAGAGTAAAGACCTGGAGACTGGCTTCTCTGTTAACACCTGGAGAGAGTAAAGACCTGGAGACTGGCTTCTCTGTTAACATGGAGAGAGTAAAGACCTGGAGACTGGCTTCTCTGTTAACATGGAGAGAGTAAAGACCTGGAGACTGGCTTCTCTGTTAACATGGAGAGTAAAGACCTGGAGACTGGCTTCTCTGTTAACATGGAGAGAGTAAAGACCTGGAGACTGGCTTCTCTGTTAACATGGAGAGAGTAAAGACCTGGAGACTGGCTTCTCTGTTAACATGGAGAGAGTAAAGACCTGGAGACTGGCTTCTCTGTTAACATGGAGAGAGTAAAGACCTGGAGACTGGCTTCTCTGTTAACATGGAGAGAGTAAAGACCTGGAGACTGGCTTCTCTGTTAACATGGAGAGAGTAAAGACCTGGAGACTGGCTTCTCTGTTAACATGGAGAGAGTAAAGACCTGGAGACTGGCTTCTCTGTTAACATGGAGAGAGTAAAGACCTGGAGACTGGCTTCTCTGTTAACATGGAGAGAGTAAAGACCTGGAGACTGGCTTCTCTGTTAACATGGAGAGAAAGTAAAGACCCTGGAGACTGGCTTCTCTGTTAACATGGAGAGAGTAAAGACCTGGAGACTGGCTTCTCTGTTAACATGGAGAGAGTAAAGACCTGGAGACTGGCTTCTCTGTTAACATGGAGAGAGTAAAGACCTGGAGACTGGCTTCTCTGTTAACATGGAGAGAGTAAAGACCTGGAGACTGGCTTCTCTGTTAACATGGAGAGAGTAAAGACCTGGAGACTGGCTTCTCTGTTAACATGGAGAGAGTAAAGACCTGGAGACTGGCTTCTCTGTTAACATGGAGAGAGTAAAGACCGGAGACTGGCTTCTCTGTTAACATGGAGAGAGTAAAGACCTGGAGACTGGCTTCTCTGTTAACATGGAGAGAGTAAAGACCCGGAGACTGGCTTCTCTGTTAACATGGAGAGAGTAAAGACCTGGAGACTGGCTTCTCTGTTAACATGGAGAGAGTAAAGACCTGGAGACTGGCTTCTCTGTTAACATGGAGAGAGTAAAGACCTGGAGACTGGCTTCTCTGTTAACATGGAGAGAGTAAAGACCTGGAGACTGGCTTCTCTGTTAACATGGAGAGAGTAAAGACCTGGAGACTGGCTTCTCTGTTAACATGGAGAGAGTAAAGACCTGGAGACTGGCTTCTCTGTTAACATGGAGAGAGTAAAGACCTGGAGACTGGCTTCTCTGTTAACATGGAGAGAGTAAAGACCTGGAGACTGGCTTCTCTGTTAACATGGAGAGAGTAAAGACCTGGAGACTGGCTTCTCTGTTAACATGGAGAGAGTAAAGACCTGGAGACTGGCTTCTCTGTTAACATGGAGAGAGTAAAGACCTGGAGACTGGCTTCTCTGTTAACATGGAGAGAGTAAAGACCCGGAGACTGGCTTCTCTGTTAACATGGAGAGAGTAAAGACCTGGAGACTGGCTTCTCTGTTAACATGGAGAGAGTAAAGACCTGGAGACTGGCTTCTCTGTTAACATGGAGAGAGTAAAGACCTGGAGACTGGCTTCTCTGTTAACATGGAGAGAGTTAAGACCTGGAGACTGGCTTCTCTGTTAACATGGAGAGAGTAAAGACCTGGAGACTGGCTTCTCTGTTAACATGGAGAGAGTAAAGACCTGGAGACTGGCTTCTCTGTTAACATGGAGAGAGTAAAGACCTGGAGACTGGCTTCTCTGTTAACATGGAGAGAGTAAAGACCTGGAGACTGGCTTCTCTGTTAACATGGAGAGAGTAAAGACCTGGAGACTGGCTTCTCTGTTAACATGGAGAGAGTAAAGACCTGGAGACTGGCTTCTCTGTTAACATGGAGAGAGTAAAGACCTGGAGACTGGCTTCTCTGTTAACATGGAGAGAGTAAAGACCTGGAGACTGGCTTCTCTGTTAACATGGAGAGAGTAAAGACCTGGAGACTGGCTTCTCTGTTAACATGGAGAGAGTAAAGACCTGGAGACTGGCTTCTCTGTTAACATGGAGAGAGTAAAGACCTGGAGACTGGCTTCTCTGTTAACATGGAGAGAGTAAAGACCCGGAGACTGGCTTCTCTGTTAACATGGAGAGACCTGTAAAGACCCGGAGACTGGCTTCTCTGTTAACATGGAGAGAGTAAAGACCTGGAGACTGGCTTCTCTGTTAACATGGAGAGAGTAAAGACCTGGAGACTGGCTTCTCTGTTAACATGGAGAGAGTAAAGACCTGGAGACTGGCTTCTCTGTTAACATGGAGAGAGTAAAGACCTGGAGACTGGCTTCTCTGTTAACATGGAGAGTAAAGACCTGGAGACTGGCTTCTCTGTTAACATGGAGAGAGTAAAGACCCGGAGACTGGCTTCTCTGTTAACATGGAGAGAGTAAAGACCTGGAGACTGGCTTCTCTGTTAACATGGAAGAGTAAAGACCTGGAGACTGGCTTCTCTGTTAACATGGAGAGAGTAAAGACCTGGAGACTGGCTTCTCTGTTAACATGGAGAGAGTAAAGACCTGGAGACTGGCTTCTCTGTTAACATGGAGAGAGTAAAGACCTGGAGACTGGCTTCTCTGTTAACATGGAGAGAGTAAAGACCTGGAGACTGGCTTCTCTGTTAACATGGAGAGAGTAAAGACCTGTTAACATGGAGACTGGCTTCTCTGTTAACATGGAGAGAGTAAAGACCCGGAGACTGGCTTCTCTGTTAACATGGAGAGAGTAAAGACCTGGAGACTGGCTTCTCTGTTAACATGGAGAGAGTAAAGACCCGGAGACTGGCTTCTGTTAACATGGAGAGAGTAAAGACCTGGAGACTGGCTTCTCTGTTAACATGGAGAGTAAAGACCTGGAGACTGGCTTCTCTGTTAACATGGAGAGAGTAAAGACCTGGAGACTGGCTTCTCTGTTAACATGGAGAGAGTAAAGACCTGGAGACTGGCTTCTCTGTTAACATGGAGAGAGTAAAGACCTGGAGACTGGCTTCTCTGTTAACATGGAGAGAGTAAAGACCTGGAGACTGGCTTCTCTGTTAACATGGAGAGAGTAAAGACCTGGAGACTGGCTTCTCTGTTAACATGGAGAGAGTAAAGACTGGCTTCTCTGTTAACATGGAGAGAGTAAAGACCTGGAGACTGGCTTCTCTGTTAACATGGAGAGAGTAAAGACCTGGAGACTGGCTTCTCTGTTAACATGGAGAGAGTAAAGACCTTGAGACTGGCTTCTCTGTTAACATGGAGAGTAAAGACCTGGAGACTGGCTTCTCTGTTAACATGGAGAGAGTAAAGACCTGGAGACTGGCTTCTCTGTTAACATGGAGAGAGTAAAGACCCGGAGACTGGCTTCTCTGTTAACATGGAGAGAGTAAAGACCTGGAGACTGGCTTCTCTGTTAACATGGAGAGAGTAAAGACCTGGAGACTGGCTTCTCTGTTAACATGGAGAGAGTAAAGACCTGGAGACTGGCTTCTCTGTTAACATGGAGAGAGTAAAGACCTGGAGACTGGCTTCTCTGTTAACATGGAGAGAGTAAAGACCTGGAGACTGGCTTCTCTGTTAACATGGAGAGAGTAAAGACCTGAGACTGGCTTCTCTGTTAACATGGAGAGAGTAAAGACCTGGAGACTGGCTTCTCTGTTAACATGGAGAGAGTAAAGACCTGGAGACTGGCTTCTCTGTTAACATGGAGAGAGTAAAGACCTGGAGACTGGCTTCTCTGTTAACATGGAGAGAGTAAAGACCTGGAGACTGGCTTCTCTGTTAACATGGAGAGTAAAGACCCGGAGACTGGCTTCTCTGTTAACATGGAGAGAGTAAAGACCTGGAGACTGGCTTCTCTGTTAACATGGAGAGTAAAGACCCGGAGACTGGCTTCTCTGTTAACATGGAGAGAGTAAAGACCTGGAGACTGGCTTCTCTGTTAACATGGAGAGAGTAAAGACCCGGAGACTGGCTTCTCTGTTAACATGGAGAGAGTAAAGACCTGGAGACTGGCTTCTCTGTTAACATGGAGAGAGTAAAGACCTGGAGACTGGCTTCTCTGTTAACATGGAGAGAGTAAAGACCTGGAGACTGGCTTCTCTGTTAACATGGAGAGAGTAAAGACCTGGAGACTGGCTTCTCTGTTAACATGGAGAGAGTAAAGACCTGGAGACTGGCTTCTCTGTTAACATGGAGAGAGTAAAGACCTGGAGACTGGCTTCTCTGTTAACATGGAGAGAGTAAAGACCTGGAGACTGGCTTCTCTGTTAACATGGAGAGAGTAAAGACCCGGAGACTGGCTTCTCTGTTAACATGGAGAGAGTAAAGACCTGGAGACTGGCTTATCTGTTAACATGGAGAGAGTAAAGACCCGGAGACTGGCTTCTCTGTTAACATGGAGAGAGTAAAGACCTGGAGACTGGCTTCTCTGTTAACATGGAGAGAGTAAAGACCTGGAGACTGGCTTCTCTGTTAACATGGAGAGAGTAAAGACCTGGAGACTGGCTTCTCTGTTAACATGGAGAGAGTAAAGACCCGGAGACTGGCTTCTCTGTTAACATGGAGAGAGTAAAGACCTGGAGACTGGCTTCTCTGTTAACATGGAGAGAGTAAAGACCTGGAGACTGGCTTCTCTGTTAACATGGAGAGAGTAAAGACCTGGAGACTGGCTTCTCTGTTAACATGGAGAGAGTAAAGACCCGGAGACTGGCTTCTCTGTTAACATGGAGAGAGTAAAGACCTGGAGACTGGCTTCTCTGTTAACATGGAGAGAGTAAAGACCTGGAGACTGGCTTCTCTGTTAACATGGAGAGAGTAAAGACCCGGAGACTGGCTTCTCTGTTAACATGGAGAGAATAAAGACCTGGAGACTGGCTTCTCTGTTAACATGGAGAGAGTAAAGACCTGGAGACTGGCTTCTCTGTTAACATGGAGAGAGTAAAGACCTGGAGACTGGCTTCTCTGTTAACATGGAGAGAGTAAAGACCTGGAGACTGGCTTCTCTGTTAACATGGAGAGAGTAAAGACCTGGAGACTGGCTTCTCTGTTAACATGGAGAGAGTAAAGACCTGGAGACTGGCTTCTCTGTTAACATGGAGAGAGTAAAGACCTGGAGACTGGCTTCTCTGTTAACATGGAGAGAGTAAAGACCCGGAGACTGGCTTCTCTGTTAACATGGAGAGGGGATTTATACCGTTTATACCACCTGGGGATTTATACAGTTTATACCACCTGGGGATTTATACAGTTTATACCACCTGGGGATTTATACAGTTAATACAACCTGGGGATTTATACCACCTGGGGATTTATACAGTTTATACCACCTGGGGATTTATACAGTTAATACCACCTGGGGATTTATACAGTTAATACCACCTGGGGATTTATACAGTTAATACCACCTGGGGATTTATACAGTTTATACCACCTGGGGATTTATACAGTTTATACCACCTGGGGATTTATACAGTTAATACAACCTGGGGATTTATACCACCTGGGGATTTATACAGTTTATACCACCTGGGGATTTATACCACCTGGGGATTTATACAGTTTATACCACCTGGGGATTTATACCACCTGGGGATTTATACAGTTTATACCACCTGGGGATTTATACAGTTTATACCACCTGGGGATTTATACAGTTTATACCACCTGGGGATTTATACAGTTTATACCACCTGGGGATTTATACAGTTAATACCACCTGGGGATTTATACAGTTAATACCACCTGGGGATTTATACAGTTTATACCACCTGGGGATTTATACAGTTTATACCACCTGGGGATTTATACAGTTTATACCACCTGGGGATTTATACCACCTGGGGATTTATACAGTTTATACCACCTGGGGATTTATACAGTTTATACCACCTGGGGATTTATACAGTTTATACCACCTGGGGATTTATACAGTTTATACCACCTGGGGATTTATACAGTTTATACCACCTGGGGATTTATACAGTTTATACCACCTGGGGATTTATACAGTTTATACCACCTGGGGATTTATACCACCTGGGGATTTATACAGTTAATACCACCTGGGGATTTATACAGTTTATACCACCTGGGGATTTATACAGTTTATACCACCTGGGGATTTATACAGTTTATACCACCTGGGGATTTATACAGTTTATACCACCTGGGGATTTATACAGTTTATACCACCTGGGGATTTATACAGTTTATACCACCTGGGGATTTATACAGTTTATACCACCTGGGGATTTATACAGTTTATACCACCTGGGGATTTATACAGTTTATACCACCTGGGGATTTATACAGTTAATACCACCTGGGGATTTATACAGTTTATACCACCTGGGGATTTATGCAGTTTATACCACCTGGGGATTTATACAGTTTATACCACCTGGAGATTTATACAGTTAATACCACCTGGGGATTTATACAGTTTATACCACCTGGAGATTTATACAGTTTATACCACCTGGAGATTTATACAGTTAATACCACCTGGGGATTTATACAGTTTATACCACCTGGGGATTTATACAGTTTATACCACCTGGGGATTTATACAGTTTATACCACCTGGGGATTTATACAGTTAATACCACCTGGGGATTTATACAGTTTATACCACCTGGGGATTTATACAGTTTATACCACCTGGGGATTTATACAGTTTATACCACCTGGGGATTTATACAGTTTATACCACCTGGGGATTTATACAGTTTATACCACCTGGGGATTTATACAGTTTATACCACCTGGGGATTTATACCACCTGGGGATTTATACAGTTTATACCACCTGGGGATTTATACAGTTTATACAACCTGGGGATTTATACAGTTTACACCAACTGGGGATTTATACAGTTTATACCACCTGGGGATTTATACCACCTGGGGATTTATACAGTTTACACCAACTGGGGATTTATACAGTTTATACCACCTGGGGATTTATACAGTTTATACCACCTGGGGATTTATACAGTTTACACCAACTGGGGATTTATACCACCTGGGGATTTATATAGTTAATACCAACTGGGGATTTATACCACCTGGGGATTTATACAGTTTACACCAACTGGGGATTTATACAGTTAATACCAACTGGGGATTTATACCACCTGGGGATTTATACAGTTTACACCAACTGGGGATTTATACAGTTTATACCACCTGGGGATTTATACAGTTTATACCACCTGGGGATTTATACAGTTTACACCAACTGGGGATTTATACCACCTGGGGATTTATACAGTTTATACCACCTGGGGATTTATACCACCTGGGGATTTATACAGTTTATACCAACTGGGGATTTATACAGTTGATCAAAACCTGATAGGATTTTGGGAATGTTTCCAGAATGTTGCAACTATGGTATTAATGAAGCCAGTCAGTTTTCCTCAGATGCCTTTTAGTTATCATAACCCCACCCATAACGCCTCCACACACACGGTCTGTCACTGTGCTGCTAACCTCTACACTGTCTGACAGACTTGTTGTGGTGCTGTTGGATGGATTCTCAGTTAAAAGCACTGCTCTGAGAACTGTACCTATGCCTTAGTTCTCTCTCTCTCTCTCTCTCTCTCTCTCTCTCTCTCTCTCTCTCTCTCTCTCTCTCTCTCTCTCTCTCTCTCTCTCTCTCTCTCTCTCTCTCTCTCTCTCTCTCTCTCTGTGTGTGTCCTCTCTCTCTCTCTGTGTGTGTCCTCTCTCTCTCTGTGTGTGTCCTCTCTGTGTGTCCTCTCTCTCTCTCTCTCTGTGTGTGTCCTCTCTCTCTCTCTGTGTCCTCTCTCTCTCTCTGTGTGTCCTCTGATTGTATATGACAATTCTCCCTCCGTCTTCAGGTGGCGTGAAGGCAGGTGTTGAGGACTGTCTTTCTCTCTCTGCCTCATTCTATTGTTCTGAGTCATGGCGTCCTCTCTGCTCAGCAGGCAGCTGGTCCTCCTCCAGCAGAACCTCAGGCTCACTGCACCAGGTACATGCCCTCACACACACCGCTCACACACTCCCCGCTCACACACTCCGCTCACACACACCGCTCACACACTCCGCTCACACACTCCGCTCACACACACCGCTCACACACTCCGCTCACACACTCCCCTCACACACTCCGCTCACACACACACCGCTCACACACTCCCCTCACACACTCCCCCTCACACACTCCCCTCACACACTCCCCACACACACCGCTCACACACTCCGCTCACACACACCCCTCACACACACACCGCTCACACACTCCCCTCACACACACACCGCTCACACACACACCGCTCACACACACACCGCTCACACACTCCGCTCACACACACCGCTCACACACTCCCCTCACACACACCGCTCACACACTCCGCTCACACACTCCCCCACACACTCCGCTCACACACTCCGCTCACACACCGCTCACACACCGCTCACACACACCGCTCACACACTCCGCTCACACACTCCGCTCACACACACACCGCTCACACACTCCCCACACACACCGCCACACACTCCGCTCACACACTCCCCTCACACACTCCACTCACACACTCCCTCACACACTCCGCTCACACACTCCGCTCACACACTCCGCTCACACACTCCGCTCACACACACCGCTCACACACTCCGCTCACACACTCCGCTCACACACTCCCTCACACACACCGCTCACACACTCCGCTCACACACTCCGCTCGCTCACACACTCCGCTCACACACTCCCCTCACACACTCCCTCACACACACGCTCACACACTCCGCTCGCTCACACACCCGCTCCACACTCCCACACACTCCCCTCACACACCCCTCACACACTCCCCTCACACACTCCGCTCACACACTCCCCTCACACACTCCCCTCACACACACACCGCTCACACACTCCGCTCACACACTCCCCTCACACACCGCTCACACACTCCGCTCACACACTCCGCTCACACACTCCCCTCACACACTCCGCCTCACACACTCCCCTCACACACTCCCCTCACACACTCCCCTCACACACTCCCCTCACACACTCCCCTCACACACGCTCACACACTCCGCCGCTCACACTCCGCTCGCTCACACACTCCGCTCACACACCCGCTCACACACTCCGCTCACACACTCCCCTCACACACTCCCCTCACACACTCCCCTCACACACTCCCTCACACACACGCTCACACACTCCGCTCGCTCACACACACCGCTCACACACTCCGCTCACACACTCCCCTCACACACTCCCCTCACACACTCCCCTCACACACACTCCGCTCACACACTCCGCTCACACACACCGCTCACACACCCCCTCACACACACCCCTCACACACACCCCCTCACACACCCGCTCACACACACCCCTCACACACACCCTCACACACACCCTCACACACACCCCTCACACACTCCCCTCACACACTCCGCTCACACACACCGCTCACACACTCCGCTCCACACTCCGCTCGCTCACACACTCCGCTCACACACTCCTCACACACTCCCTCACACACTCCCCTCACACACTCCGCTCGCTCACACACTCCGCCACACACTCCCCTCACACACTCCCCTCACACACTCCCCTCACACACACTCCGCTCACACACTCCGCTCACACACTCCGCTCACACACTCCCCTCACACACACGCTCACACACACCCTCACACACTCCGCTCACACACACCCTCACACACACCCTCACACACTCCCCTCACACACACCGCTCACACACTCCGCTCACACACTCCGCTCACACACTCCCTCACACACATCGCTCACACACTCCGCTCACACACTCCGCTCACACACTCCCCTCACACACTCCGCTCACACACTCCCGCTCACACACTCCGCTCACACACTCCGCTCACACACTCCGCTCACACACACCCCTCACACACACCCCACACACTCCGCTCACACACTCCGCTCACACACCGCTCACACACTCCGCTCACACACACCGCTCACACACACCGCTCACACACTCCGCTCACACACTCCGCTCACACACTCCGCTCACACACACCGCTCACACACTCCGCGCTCACACACTCCGCTCACACACATAAGAGGTAGTAGGAACAGTAGTGTGTACAGATTATGGTTATGTCTGTTAGAGGTAATATCTATATGCAATCAGCTAATGCTCTATTCCAGTTATATCACTGTGTGGTACACACACACACACACACACACACACACACACACACACATATACACTGGTAGAAATGTCACACTACTGACCTTGCTGCTGTTCCCTGTAGCCAACAGTCTCTTAATGAGTCAGCCTCAATCATAAAACAGAGGTCAGCTACATGGTTAAGACAGACTGATGATATCACCCTACGTACCCTGTGACCAGACAGACTAATAATATCACCCTGTGGCCAGACAGACTAATGATATCACCCTGTGGCCAGACAGACTAATGATATCACCCTACGTACCCTGTGGCCAGACAGACTAATGATATCACCCTACGTACCCTGTGACCAGACAGACTAATAATATCACCCTGTGGCCAGACAGACTAATGATATCACCCTACGTACCCTGTGGCCAGACAGACTAATGATATCACCCTACGTACCCTGTGGCCAGACAGACTAATGATATCACCCTGTGGCCAGACAGACTAATGATATAACCCTGTGGCCAGACAGACTAATGATATCACCCTGCATACCCTGTGGCCAGACAGACTAATGATATAACCCTGTGGCCAGACAGACTAATGATATCACCCTGCATACCCTGTGGCCAGACAGACTAATGATATAACCCTGTGGCCAGACAGACTAATGATATCAACCTGTGGCCAGACAGACTAATGATATAACCCTGTGGCCAGACAGACTAATGATATAACCCTGTGGCCAGACAGACTAATGATATCAACCTGTGGCCAGACAGACTAATGATATCAACCTGTGGCCAGACAGACTAATGATATAACCCTGTGGCCAGACAGACAGGAACTAAGGCTGATACGGCATAACATAATGAATGGAGGGTTTGTCCTTGTCTAAGGTTAAGATGAAGTGTGTGTGTGTGTGTGTGTGTGTGTGTGTGTGTGTGTGTGTGTGTGTGTGTGTGTGTGTGTGTGTGTGTGTGTGTGGACAGGCTGCAGGTATGCGAGTAAGGCAGCAGATAAGAATCAGATGGAGTTTGAATACGACGGGCCCTCCATGAAGACCGAGGTCCCAGGACCCCGTTCCAAGGTACCACACAGAGTCACTAACAGCACCATGGACCAGTAGGAACTATAGCTGTCTGTTAACAGGTACTGAACCACACAGAGTCACTAACAGCACCATGGACCAGTAGGAACTATAGCTGTCTGTTAACAGGTACTGAACCACACAGAGTCACTAACAGCACCATGGACCAGTAGGAACTATAGCTGTCTGTTAACAGGTACTGAACCACACAGAGTCACTAACAGCACCATGGACCAGTAGGAACTATAGCTGTCTGTTAACAGGTACTGAACCACACAGAGTCACTAACAGCACCATGGACCAGTAGGAACTATAGCTGCCTGTTAACAGGTACTGAACCACACAGAGTCACTAACAGCACCATGGACCAGTAGGAACTATAGCTATCTGTTAACAGGTACTGAACCACACAGAGTCACTAACAGCACCATGGACCAGTAGGAACTATAGCTGTCTGTTAACAGGTACTGAACCACACAGAGTCACTAACAGCACCATGGACCAGTAGGAACTATAGCTGTCTGTTAACAGGTACTGAACCTCACAGAGTCACTAACAGCACCATGGACCAGTAGGAACTATAGCTGTCTGTTAACAGGTACTGAACCACACAGAGTCACTAACAGCACCATGGACCAGTAGGAACTATAGCTGTCTGTTAACAGGTACTGAACCACACAGAGTCACTAACAGCACCATGGACCAGTAGGAACTATAGCTGTCTGTTAACAGGTACTGAACCACACAGAGTCACTAACAGCACCATGGACCAGTAGGAACTATAGCTGTCAGGCTCCTTCTGTTTGACATGGGTCATGTTCAATGGTGACCTCTGTGTGACCCTGCGATGGGAACAGTGGACTGTACACACCCATCCTGAACACTGTGTTGCACTATGGAGGGAATAGACCAGGATACTATGGAGGGAATAGACTGTATTAGACCAGGACACTATGGAGGGAATAGACTGCACTATGGAGGGAATAGACCAGGACACTATGGAGGGAATAGACTGCATTAGACCAGGGCACTATGGAGGGAATAGACTAGGGCACTATGGAGGGAATAGACTGTATTAGACCAGGGCACTATGGAGGGAATAGACTGCATTAGACCAGGGTACTATGGAGGGAATAGACAGCATTAGACCAGGGCACTATGGAGGGAATAGACTGTATTAGACCAGGGCACTATGGAGGGAATAGACTGCATTAGACCAGGGCACTATGGAGGGAATAGACTGCATTAGACCAGGGCACTATGGAGGGAATAGACTGCACTATGGAGGGAATAGACTGTATTAGACCAGTGCACTATGGAGAGACTGTATTAGACCAGGACACTATGGAGGGAATAGACTGCACTATGGAGGGAATAGACTGCATTAGACCAGGACACTATGGAGGGAATAGACTGCATTAGACCAGGACACTATGGAGGGAATAGACTGTATTAGACCAGGACACTATGGAGGGAATAGACTGTATTAGACCAGGACACTATGGAGGGAATAGACTGTATTAGACCAGGACACTATGGAGGGAATAGACTGTATTAGACCAGGACACTATGGAGGGAATAGACTGCATTAGACCAGGGCACTATGGAGGGAATAGACTGTATTAGACCAGGGCACTATGGAGGGAATAGACTGCATTAGACCAGGGCACTATGGAGGGAATAGACTGTATTAGACCAGGGCACTATGGAGGGAATAGACTGCATTAGACCAGGGCACTATGGAGGGAATAGACTGTATTAGACCAGGACACTATGGAGGGAATAGACTGTATTAGACCAGGACACTATGGAGGGAATAGACTGCATTAGACCAGGGCACTATGGAGGGGAATAGACTGCACTATGGAGGGAATAGACTGCATTAGACCAGGGCACTATGGAGGGAATAGACTGCACTATGGAGGGAATAGACTGTATTAGACCAGGACACTATGGAGGGAATAGACTGCATTAGACCAGGGCACTATGGAGGGAATAGACTGCATTAGACCAGGACACTATGGAGGGAATAGACTGTATTAGACCAGGGCACTATGGAGGGAATAGACTGCACTATGGAGGGAATAGACTGTATTAGACCAGGGCACTATGGAGGGAATAGACTGCATTAGACCAGGGCACTATGGAGGGAATAGACTGTATTAGATCAGGACACTATGGAGGAATAGACTGTACTATGGAGGGAATAGACTGCATTAGACCAGGGCACTATGGAGGGAATAGACTGCATTAGACCAGGGCACTATGGAGGGAATAGACTGCACTATGGAGGGAATAGACTGCATTAGACCAGGGCACTATGGAGGGAATAGACTGCATTAGACCAGGGCACTATGGAGGGAATAGACTGCATTAGACCAGGACACTATGGAGGGAATAGACTGCATTAGACCAGGGCACTATGGAGGGAATAGACTGCATTAGACCAGGACACTATGGAGGGAATAGACTGCATTAGACCAGGGCACTATGGAGGGAATAGACTGCACTATGGAGGGAATAGACTGCATTAGACCAGGGCACTATGGAGGGAATAGACTGCACTATGGAGGGAATAGACTGCATTAGACCAGGACACTATGGAGGAATAGACTGCATTAGACCAGGACACTATGGAGGGAATAGACTGTATTAGACCAGGACACTATGGAGGGAATAGACTGCATTAGACCAGGGCACTATGGAGGAATAGACTGTATTAGACCAGGGCACTATGGAGGGAATAGACTGCATTAGACCAGGACACTATGGAGGAATAGACTGTATTAGACCAGGACACTATGGAGGGAATAGACTGCATTAGACCAGGGCACTATGGAGGGAATAGACTGTATTAGACCAGAGCACTATGGAGGGAATAGACTGCATTAGACCAGGACACTATGGAGGGAATAGACTGTATTAGACCAGGGCACTATGGAGGGAATAGACTGCATTAGACCAGGGCACTATGGAGGGAATAGACTGCATTAGACCAGGACACTATGGAGGGAATAGACTGTATTAGACCAGGGCACTATGGAGGGAATAGACTGCATTAGACCAGGGCACTATGGAGGGAATAGACTGCATTAGACCAGGGCACTATGGAGGGAATAGACTGTATTAGACCAGGGCACTATGGAGGGAATAGACTGCATTAGACCAGGGCACTATGGAGGGAATAGACTGTATTAGACCAGGGCACTATGGAGGGAATAGACTGCATTAGACCAGGACACTATGGAGGGAATAGACTGCACTATGGAGGGAATAGACTGCATTAGATCAGGGCACTATGGAGGGAATAGACTGCATTAGACCAGGACACGATGGAGGGAATAGACTGCACTATGGAGGGAATAGACTGTATTAGACCAGGACACTATGGAGGGAATAGACTGCACTATGGAGGGAATAGACTGCATTAGACCAGTGCACTATGGAGGGAATAGACTGCATTAGACCAGGGCACTATGGAGGGAATAGACTGCACTATGGAGGGAATAGACTGCATTAGACCAGTGCACTATGGAGGGAATAGACTGCATTAGACCAGGGCACTATGGAGGGAATAGACTGCACTATGGAGGGAATAGACTGCATTAGACCAGGGCACTATGGAGGGAATAGACTGTATTAGACCAGGGCACTATGGAGGGAATAGACTGCATTAGACCAGGGCACTATGGAGGGAATAGACTGCACTATGGAGGGAATAGACTGCATTAGACCAGGGCACTATGGAGGGAATAGACTGTATTAGACCAGGGCACTATGGAGGGAATAGACTGCATTAGACCAGGGCACTATGGAGGGAATAGACTGCACTATGGAGGGAATAGACTGCATTAGACCAGGGCACTATGGAGGGAATAGACTGTATTAGACCAGGGCACTATGGAGGGAATAGACTGCACTATGGAGGGAATAGACTGCATTAGACCAGGGCACTATGGAGGGAATAGACTGCATTAGACCAGGGCACTATGGAGGGAATAGACTGCATTAGACCAGGACACTATGGAGGGAATAGACTGCATTAGACCAGGGCACTATGGAGGGAATAGACTGCATTAGACCAGGGCACTATGGAGGGAATAGACTGTATTAGACCAGGGCACTATAGAGGGAATAGACTGCATTAGACCAGGGCACTATGGAGGAATAGACTGTATTAGACCAGGGCACTATGGAGGGAATAGACTGTATTAGACCAGGACACTATGGAGGGAATAGACTGCATTAGATCAGGGCACTATGGAGGGAATAGACTGTATTAGACCAGGGCACTATGGAGGGAATAGACTGCATTAGACCAGGGCACTATGGAGGGAATAGACTGTATTAGACCAGGGCACTATGGAGGGAATAGACTGCACTATGGAGGGAATAGACTGTATTAGACCAGGGCACTATGGAGGGAATAGACTGCACTATGGAGGGACTAGACTGCCATTTTGAGATACATTAACCTACTGTTGAGGAACCACCCCGACCTGACATCTCTCTCTTCCTCTTCCTCCCCTCCCTCCTCCCTCTCTCCTTCTCCTCCCCCACCAGGAGCTGACCAAACAGTTGGGAGAGATGCAGGTATGCCAAGAGAGAGTGTGTGTGTATGTGTGTGAGGCTGTTTTGATGATGAAATTAAACAATGCATTATTGCGTCACACGCTTGCATGCGTGCACACACAAAGCAGACACACACAACGCAGACACACACAACGCAGACACACAGTCTCTCTCTGTGTCTAGACTGAGTTAACTGAATACCTTATCTCTCTCTCTCTCTCTCTCTCCCTCCCTCCCCCAGACACACAGTCTCTCTCTGTGTCTAGACTGAGTTAACTGAATACCTTATCTCTCTTCCTCTCTCTCTCCCCTCCCCCAGACACACACAACGCAGACACACAGTCTCTCTCTGTGTCTAGACTGAGTTAACTGAATACCTTATCTCTCTCTCCCTCTCTCTCTCTCTCCTCCCCCAGACACACACAACGCAGACACACAGTCTCTCTCTGTGTCTAGACTGAGTTAACTGAATACCTTATCTCTCTCTCTCTCTCTCTCTCTCTCCTCCCTCCCCCCAGAACGTGGGAGCAATCAATTTCTTCTGTAACTATGAGGAGAGCAGAGGAAACTACCTGGTGGACGTGGACGGAAACCGCATGCTGGACGTCTACACAGATCTCCTCTATTCCTATTGGTTAGTACACACAGATCTCCTCTATTCCTATTGGTTAGTACACAGATATCCTCTATTCCTATTGGTTAGTACGCACAGATCTCCTCTATTCCTATTGGTTAGTACGCACAGATCTCCTCTATTCCTATTGGTTAGTACGCACAGATCTCCTCTATTCCTATTGGTTAGTACGCACAGATCTCCTCTATTCCTATTGGTTAGTACGCACAGATCTCCTCTATTCCTATTGGTTAGTACGCACAGATCTCCTCTATTCCTATTGGTTAGTACGCACAGATCTCCTCTATTCCTATTGGTTAGTACACAGATCTCCTCTATTCCTATTGGTTAGTACACAGATCTCCTCTATTCCTATTGGTTAGTACACACAGATCTCCTCTATTCCTATTGGTTAGTACACACAGATATCCTGTATTCCTATTGGTTAGTACACACAGATCTCCTCTATTCCTATTGGTTAGTACACACAGATCTCCTCTATTCCTATTGGTTAGTCCACACAGATCTCCTCTATTCCTATTGGTTAGTACACACAGATCTCCTCTATTCCTATTGGTTAGTACACACAGATCTCCTCTATTCCTATTGGTTAGTACGCACAGATCTCCTCCATTCCTATTGGTCAGTACACACATCTCCTCCATCCTTATTGGTCAGTACACACATCTGCTCCATCCCTGTTGGTTAGTACACACATCTCCTCCATCCTTATTGGTCAGTACACACATCTCCTCCATACCTATTGGTTAGTACACACATCTCCTAAATCCTTATTGGTCAGTACACACATCTCCTCCATCCCTATTGGTTAGTACACACATCTCCTCCATCCCTATTGGTTAGTACACACATCTCCTCCATCCCTATTGGTTAGTACACACATCTCCTCCATCCCTATTGGTTAGTACACACATCTCCTCCATCCCTATTGGTTAGTACACACATCTCCTCCATCCCTATTGGTCAGTACACACATCTCCTCCATCCCTGTTGGTCAGTACACACATCTCCTCTATCCTTATTGGTCAGTACACACATCTCCTCCATCCTTATTGGTCAGTACACACATCTCCTCTATCCTTATTGGTCAGTACACACATCTCCTCTATCCTTATTGGTCAGTACAGGACATCTCCTCTATCCTTATTGGTCAGTACACATCTCCTCCATCCCTATTGGTTAGTACACACATCTCCTCCATCCCTATTGGTTAGTTACACACATCTGCTCCATCCCTGTTGGTTAGTACACACATCTCCTCTATCCTTATTGGTCAGTACACACATCTCCTCCATCCTTATTGGTTAGTACACACATCTCCTCCATCCTTATTGGTCAGTACACACATCTCCTCCATCCCTGTTGGTTAGTACACACATCTCCTCTATCCTTATTGGTCAGTACACACATCTCCTCCATCCCTGTTGGTTAGTACACACATCTCCTCTATCCTTATTGGTCAGTACACACATCTCCTCCATCCCTGTTGGTCAGTACACACATCTCCTCCATCCCTATTGGTTAGTTACACACATCTGCTCCATCCCTGTTGGTTAGTACACACATCTCCTCTATCCTTATTGGTCAGTACACACATCTCCTCCATCCTTATTGGTTAGTACACACATCTCCTCCATCCTTATTGGTCAGTACACACATCTCCTCCATCCCTATTGGTCAGTACACACATCTCCTCCATCCCTATTGGTTAGTACACACACATCTCCTCCATCCCTATTGGTCAGTACACACATCTCCTCCATCCTTATTGGTCAGTACACACATCTCCTCCATCCCTATTGGTTAGTACACACATCTCCTCCATCCTTATTGGTCAGTAACAGCATTTCTCTACACCACAAGCATTTCGCTACACTCTCAATAACATCTGCTAACCATGTGTATGTTACCAATAACATCTGCTAACCATGTGTATGTTACCAACAAAATGTTATTTGATTCACACAGATCTCCATCCTTATTGGTTAGTACCCAGATCTCCTCTATTCCTATTGAAGAGTACACTGATCTCCTCTCTTCCTATTGGTTAGCCCACATATCTCATCTATTCCTATTGGTTAGCCCACACATCTCATCTTTTCCTATTGGTTAGCTCACACATCTCATCTATTCCTATTGGTTAGCCCACACATCTCCTCTATTCCTATTGGTTAGCCCACACATCTCCTCTATTCCTATTGGTTAGCCCACACATCTCATCTATTCCTATTGGTTAGCCCACACATCTCCTCTATTCCTGTTGGTTAGCCCACACATCTCCTCTATTCCTATTGGTTAGCTCACACATCTCCTCTATTCCTATTGGTTAGCTCACACATCTCCTCTATTCCTATTGGCTAGCACACTAGCCTCCTCCATCCTTATCGGTTGGTGTCTAGAATATATTGATATTATTATGTTACTATGTTATATTACTATATTATAGAACGCTGCAAACCAAAAGCTACATACCTGAGAGGATCTTGTGTTTTTTAGCCTGACATTGCAACACAGAAAGCAGCTGGAGGCGAGAGACTTAGTTTACATTACAGTGGTTTAGGGCCACATACAGCAGTTGGCACGCCCTGACCTGAGATGGCTCTGTTTTCTTTATATTTTGGTTAGCTCAGGTGTGACTAGGGTGGATACGCTGTTTTTGTATTGTCTAGGGGTTTTTGTATTGTCTAGGGGTTTTGTATTGTCTCGGGGTTTGTATTGTCTAGGGTTTTGTATTGTCTAGGGTTTTGTATTGTCTAGGGGTTTTGTATTGTCTAGGGGTTTTGTATTGTCTAGGGGTTTTGTATTGTCTAGGGGTTTGTATTGTCTAGGGGTTTTGTATTGTCTAGGGGTTTTGTATTGTCTAGGGGTTTGTATTGTCTAGGGGTTTGTATTGTCTAGGGGTTTTGTATTGTCTAGGGTTTTGTATTGTCTAGGGGTTTTGTATTGTCTAGGGGTTTTGTATTGTCTAGGGTTTTGTATTGTCTAGGGTTTTGTATTGTCTAGGGTTTTGTATTGTCTAGGGTTTTGTATTGTCTAGGGGTTTTGTATTGTCTAGGGGTTTTGTATTGTCTAGGGGTTTTGTATTGTCTAGGGGTTTTGTATTGTCTAGGGGTTTTGTATTGTCTAGGGTTTTGTATTGTCTAGGGGTTTGTATTGTCTAGGGTTTTGTATTGTCTAGGGGTTTTGTATTGTCTAGGGGTTTTGTATTGTCTAGGGGTTTTGTATGTTTATGGTGGCCTGATATGGTTCCCAATCAGAGGCAGCTGTTTATCGTTGTCTCTGATTGGGGACCATATTTAGGTAGCCATATTCCTTTGGTGTTTGTGGGATCTTGTTCTATGTTTAGTATTTTGTTAGTTTGTTCAGTGTTTCATTCTTTAAATAAAGAAGAATGTGCGCATAGCACGCTATACCTTGGTCTCATTCGTATGACGAACGTGACAGCAGTTAATGATGACCTTGTCCTCGTGTGTTTAGTTATGATGAGGTCCTCGTGTGTTTAGTCATGATGAGGTCCTCGTGTGTTTAGTCATGATGAGGTCCTCGTGTGTTTAGTCATGATGAGGTCCTCGTGTGTTTAGTCATGATGAGGTCCTCGTGTGTTTAGTTATGTGTCCCAAATGGCCCCCTTTTCCATTTATAGTGTACTACTTTTGACCAGAGCTCTATGTGGGGAATAGGGAGGCATTTATAGTGCACTACTTTTGACCAGAGCTCTATGTAGGGAATAGGGAGGCATTTATAGTGCACTACTTTAGACCAGAGTAATATGTAGGGAATAGGGGGCATGTAGGGTGTGTGGGGTGTTTCTAGGACTCTGTCTTATCTGAGACTGAGAGAGAAGCCATCTGTTCAGGGGCTGACTTATTCATCTCCTATCTGGTTTATGAGGATAAGGTTGTGTGTGTGTGTGTGTGTGTGTGTGTGTGTGTGTGTGTGTGTGTGTGTGTGTGTGTGTGTGTGTGTGTGTGTGTGTGTGTGTGTGGCATATTTGACTTTGTCCTGATGGATTTCCATTGAGTCATTAATTATGTAAATGTGTGTCTACAATATGTCTCCTATTAACTGAGAACATTCGACAGTGATGTTATGAAACCTAATGGAACTGTCAGGAAGTGGAGGAAGGACACAATGTAGCTATTCTAGTTGAGAATCTCTCTGACTAGGACTATAATAGAACAGGAGAGGTAGGTTCTACCCAGAGAGAAGGTGGACTAAGATTTAAAGGTTCTACCCAGAGAGAAGGTGGATTCAGATGTAAAGGTTCTACCCAGAGAGAAGGTGGACTAAGATTTAAAGGTTCTACCCAGAGAGAAGGTAGATTCAGATGTAAAGGTTCTACCCAGAGAAAAAGTGGACTAAGATGTAAAGGTTCTACCCAGAGAGAAGGTGGACTAAGATTTAAAGGTTCTACCCAGAGAGAAGGTGGATTCAGATGTAAAGGTTCTACCCAGAGAGAAAGTGGACTAAGATGTAAAGGTTCTACCCAGAGAGAAGGTGGATTCAGATGTAAAGGTTCTACCCAGAGAGAAGGTGGATTCAGATGTAAAGGTTCTACCCAGAGAGAAAGTGGAAGATGTAAAGGTTCTACCCAGAGAGAAGGTGGATTCAGATGTAAAGGTTCTACCCAGAGAGAAGGTGGATTCAGATGTAAAGGTTCTACCCAGAGAGAAGGTGGATTCAGATGTAAAGGTTCTACCCAGAGAGAAGGTGGATTCAGATGTAAAGGTTCTACCCAGAGAGAAAGTGGACTAAGATGTAAAGGTTCTACCCAGAGAGAAGGTGGACTAAGATTTAAAGGTTCTACCCAGAGAGAAGGTGGACTAAGATTTAAAGGTTCTACCCAGAGAGAAGGTGGATTCAGATGTAAAGGTTCTACCCAGAGAGAAAGTGGACTAAGATGTAAAGGCTCTACCCAGAGAGAAGGTGGATTCAGATGTGAAGGTTCTACCCAGAGAGAAGGTGGACTAAGATTTAAAGGTTCTACCCAGAGAGAAGGTGGATTCAGATGTAAAGGTTCTACCCAGAGAAAAAGTGGACTAAGATGTAAAGGTTCTACCCAGAGAGAAGGTGGATTCAGATGTAAAGGTTCTCCCCAGAGTGAAGGTGGATTAAGATTTAAAGGTTCTACCCAGAGAGAAGGTGGACTAATATTTAAAGGTTCTACCCAGAGAGAAGGTGGACTAAGATGTAAAGGTTCTACCCAGAGAGAAGGTGGATTCAGATTTAAAATATATAGTTAACATATAACTAATGGCAACATTGGCTCAATACAGATATCAATAGATGCAGTAGGAGTTAGCAGGGTAAGGACCAGATTACATGCTGTAGGAGTTAGCAGGGTAAGGACCAGATTACATGCTGTAGGAGTTAGCAGGTTAAGGACCAGATTACACGCTGTAGGAGTTAGTAGGTTAAGGACCAGATTACATGCTGTAGGAGTTGGCAGGGTAAGGACCAGATTACATGCTGTAGGAGTTGGCAGGGTAAGGACCAGATTACATGCTGTAGGAGTTAGCAGGTTAAGGACCAGATTACATGCTGTAGGAGTTGGCAGGGTAAGGACCAGATTACACGCTGTAGGAGTTAGTAGGTTAAGGACCAGATTACATGCTGTAGGAGTTAGCAGGTTAAGGACCAGATTACATGCTGTAGGAGTTAGCAGGTTAAGGACCAGATTACATGCTGTAGGAGTTAGCAGTTAAGGACCAGATTACATGCTGTGTAGGAGTTAGCAGGTTGAGGACCAGATTACATGCTGCAGGTTAAGGACCAGATTACATGCTGTAGGAGTTAGCAGGTTAAGGACCAGATTACATGCTGTAGGAGTTAGCAGGTTAAGGACCAGATTACATGCTGTAGGATTTAGCAGGTTAAGGACCAGATTACATGCTGCAGGTTAAGGACCAGATTACATGCTGTAGGAGTTAGCAGGTTAAGGACCAGATTACATGCTGTAGGAGTTAGCAGGGTAAGGACCAGATTACATGCAGTAGCAGTTAGCAGGTTAAGGACCAGATTACATGCAGTAGGAGTTAGCAGGGTAAGGACCAGATTACATGCTGTAGGAGTTAGCAGGGTAAGGACCAGATTACATGCAGTAGGAGTTAGCAGGTTAAGGACCAGATTACACGCTGTAGGAGTTAGTAGGTTAAGGACCAGATTACATGCTGTAGGAGTTAGCAGGTTAAGGACCAGATTACATGCTGTAGGAGTTAGCAGGTTAAGGACCAGATTACATGCTGTAGGAGTTAGCAGGTTGAGGACCAGATTACATGCTGCAGGTTAAGGACCAGATTACATGC